>NC_083620.1:9768002-9788002 GCF_963584025.1 Labrus mixtus
AACACGGAAGGAAGACGTTGGGAGGAGCGACGTCAAGGCAGACGTGTGAGGGGCGAGCGATGAGTGATTTCGAGGGCGGGAGAAAAAAGAGGGGAAGGAGGGAGAAAGTGTGAGGAATGTGCGGCTGACAGAGAGGAAATGAGAGGTGCTGTTGATGGATGAATTATGGATGATGTCATAGCCAAAAATATAAGACTTCAGGGTAATCGGACGCTCTGGAGATATTGAGGTATTTGAAGATCTGGGTTTGTCGTGGTGTGACGACGTTCTGAAATCCAAAGTGTTTGGTAGTTGAAGGACGGGAAAGATTGCATCAGGATGTTAGAAAGCATAATCAGCTTTTTTTCTGATGTACTGTAGATTGGCATATTTTAAACCCAGGGCCGTATCATCACTGGAAAAGCTCTTGCTGGTTCATCATAATTCTGCTCTAGAGTGAAATGTCTGGGTTTGCATTAGTTTCAACAGTTGCAGCCTTGATGGTTACAAAAAAAAAGGGTTGGAAGGGAACTGGTTTGGGTTGAACAGTCAAATTGATTTTGGTGGTAGAGATTTAACAAGCGCTCTGCTCTTGTGCGGCCGCTCCGCGCGCTCAAGTTGAAAATCTTTTGAACTTTTCAGAAACGCACTGTTGACGTCACTGGTGCTCTTTTCCAAATGTAAGATATTCCCCGTATTTAAGCCTCCTACAGATCGTATCTTGTACCCACATCCTCCTCGCTCCGTGTCTGATCGGGTAAAAATGATCTCAAATATCAAACATGCAGTAAAAAGTAACAGAGCAGTGTCGGTCATACAGTGGCCGTTGTCAACAAACTGTTGTCATGGAGACAGGACGGACGTGCAGCTGTTTCTTCTCAGAGCACAAACGCTTCATGCAAACACACCCGAGCGCACAGTCAGCGATTTACTGCCCAGATAAAAAAACCCAAATGGACACGGGGCCTAAGACGAGAAAGGAGTGTCGGTCAGATCCTGACTGAGGTTCAGCGCCTCATAGATGGAGCTCACCGTTCATACACATCACTCTCCCTGCACGGTGAACCATCATGTCTGTGATGAACACACTCTCTCTGCGATACATTTAAATACGCTGGAAACTAATAAATGAACCAAACAAAACAAAGTCATCAAGAGTTTAAGACAACGTCTCCACTTGTTGCAGCCTCTGTCTGCTCTGAGGTTGTCAAAATGAGATTTGAACACATTGACTCAAGTCCTGATAAAACACTTTGTGGGAGGTGTGTGTAGACTTATTCTGATTGAATTTTATCAATTGATGTCACTTTTTTTGTATCCCTGTTTGGGGGGGGGTGGGCTCAGCTTTCCTTAGAGGGGGGCTCAAGGAAAACAGTTTGGGAACCTCTGCTCTAACTGGCTGTGAGGTTTGTGTGTGGTAGGTGATCTGCTGCGTGATTGGCTGTGGGCCTTACCTCTCTTATGGTCATGTCGTCCTCCACATCTCCATCGTCCTGCGGATAAAAGAAACGAGGAAGCAGTCAGAACTCAAAACAGAGAAACCGTTAAGCAGTGACAAGAGGACAACACGAGCACACGAGCAGTGACAGAGGAGTCAACAAACAGAAGATAAACAACAGTGTCCAGTTACAGTGATTTTTACTTTTCAACCGCGCCCGCAGTGCTACATCGGTACACATGAGCTGAAATGACACAAACTCACACATGCAACATGTCATGAGTGTGATACAGCGCCGCTGTCTCCAGACAGATGGGCAGAAATGGAATGAGTGACTAAAGGAGCGACTACAGTACATTTAATGAGAGCGGGGGATGTGATGTATGAGATGTCGGAGCAGATGATCATTATAATGATGGATCACACTCAGAGCTCACGGCTCAGAAGTGACAGGCTGGCGCTGCCGACGCTGTTTGACAAGCTGGACTCAAACCAGCAACCCCGAAGACGATGTGGCAGGCTCAGTGAGGGGAATATACATCTGAGTGTGTGAGAAGGTTGCCGCAGGATGTGTGTGTATGTGTGTCTGTGTGATTGACATGTGTTTAGTCATGTGCTCGAGTAAAGATATTTACTTTCTCTGCAGGAGAACATATGTGTGTGTGTGTGTCCAAGAGAAAAAGGCAGAGTAAGTACGACCCAGGGGCTGATGGGAGCCCTGAGCTCATTTATCCTCATCGCTGCGGTTGCCGACCTGTCGGTAACCCTAGCAACTGTTGCCGCGGGGTAGAGAGAGATGCCCTACTGTAGCATTATGCAAGCAGAGGCCAGACGTGCTCGGAGTTGATGAGAACAAACAAACGCACAACCAAACACACGTACACCTCGATCGTTTTATCTCTGCCGTCTCAGCGATCACTCTGCTCGTCACAAGGACACTCGGAAAGTCATTAAATGTAAACTTTAGAGACAGAGGAACATCAGACATCTCCTGTGAGTGTGTGTTTTCTGTGTGTGTATTTGCAGAAGAAGGTTTCTTTTTTCTTTTTTGGAAGACAGAGAGAAGGAGAGAGGTGGGTCTGTGCATGCAAAATAGGTGCTTTCAGAAAGATTAGCTGCTCTATTAAGGGAGCAAATCTCTGCCTCTGGATACACTGTTTGGCAGAAGTGTGTGTGTGTGTGTGTGTGTGGTTGTGGATGTGGATGTGGATGTGGATGTGTGTGTGTGTGTGTGTGTGGATGTGGATGTGTGTATGTGGATGGGAGGAGGAAGAGAAAACTTCTGTATGCCACTGACAGTGAAATGGGAGGAAGTGTGTGGGCATATTTAAATGAGGTTTGGATGAGAATGTGTGTGTGTGTGTGTGTCTGTGTGTGTGTGTGGAGAGAGACTCTAGAGTGCTGACAATAAGCAGATGAAGCCGCTGCTTGCTATGCTGAAAGGTCTGCTCTTCTTCCTCTCCCTCCTTCCTCCTGCAGCGGTCCCTCTCCACTTCCAACCAGCCGATCACCCAATCAGTGGCAACCATCCAAGACTGGGTCAGCAGGGAACAGACACAATCTACCTCCAAAGACTGCTGTATCACACACACGCACACGCACACTATCTCTGCAGGATTATGTAGTCAGCCAGAGTGCTTAATGATGAGGATTTTATGGGATGCTATTGGAGTATAAAAAAGGATCTTTCCGCCTCGAGTGGATACGAGTGGAGGTGCTTAGGCCGTCTTTACTCTTGTTACTTTTTCACAGAAGGTGAGGTGAACATTTTGATGTAGATACGAAGTCATGAAGCTGCCTCTGGTTGGCTCATTTTAATCGCAAAACAACAACATTTGCCAAATACCCCTGTGGTATACAGCCAGGAGTACGCAGAACAAGTCTTGGTTACACAGAATAAGATGAAAACAATGAAGTTAACATCTAAAAAGAGTAAACCTGCTTCTCAACCGGAGCTCAGCTGACATACTGATATAAATAATGTGATTATCACCAAGATATAACCACAGAAAGTATGTTTAAAAATGCTCTTAAAGGCTTTAAATGCGTTTTTTTGATCCAGCAGATGTCGCCCTTGAGCACCAGCATGAAACCAAAACAACTCGCGGTGCATTGTTGTGTTAGCATGCTAATGCTAGCGATCTTTATTATGCTCGTATCTTCACACTGCATGTAAATTTACCTGAAATGAGCGTGATCTAGAAACACAGTTAAGCAGTGAGTACAGTATGTTATTCTTCTTTTCTCTAGTCCCTCAATTAAACAACTTTTATACTCGAGGGGAGGAGTCAGCCGCCGTCCTGGCGATGTAAACAAACTGAAGATAGGACTCGGAAAACTCGGAAAACATCACAGACAGTGTTACACTCATTGTAGACAGTCATGACTCACAGTTATTTTCAGAGGATATACTTGATTTCTATTATATTTAAGTGTGAAAAATCACATATAAAGCCTTTAAATAAAGAGGATAAATAAAGAGAAACTCTCATGGAGGAGATGATCCCTCTGCAGCGCCCTGTGGGACGCCGTCTGTCTTAACGTGGGTGGACTCTCTGACATCTGCATCATTACCATCAGCGTCCTGCTCTCCGTCTTCAGAAAAGCTGTTACACTTTGTACTGCGATGACTAAAGAGGCAATCAGGTTTATCTGTGGAGCTTAAGCTCAGTGTTGAGATGTCTGTTTCCCTCGCGGCTGTCGGTGGCCAACCCTTATGGCTCATGTGCCGTTATCTGCAGATTTCTGCTACTGGTGTTTATTTTGCTCATTAGTACTTCCAATATTATTACTGCTCCCTCCATCTATCTGTGTATGTAATTAAACTGCTGAGGCCTTTAAACAAAGGTTATATAAACACTATTAAAGATGTTCAGACTCGAGTGGTGTGAGCAGTAATGATCTGCTCTAAAACATCTACAGTAGGAAGTGAGATACCTCACTAATCTTTACTTGATAGATTTGATCCATAGAGTTTACAGCCGATGCTGACTGATAGCTGGAGACTTCATGCTGCTGCAGTATTTACTTTCTGATCATGTGCAGACTGTGAAATGCTTATTTTCATGTTGCTCAATCAGTGTTGGGAAACGTAACATTACTGCGTTACCCTCTGAAGAAAGTTACGCTTTAGAGTACTCTCTTTGCACGGTGTATCGACTCTACCGTCAGTGCACGGCCTCTCTTACCGGCCATCGTGTGTAACCCTGCAGTCGTATAACAGGACCGAATGACGCAATATAACAAAAGTCTAAATAATGGGAATATTTCCACAACAAAAAAGCTGCCCTCCCCTCCATCGTACTCGCTGAATTAGCTCGCTAAACACTGCGCTGACCACAGACTGTGAATATGAATGATTGAAGCCTGAGTGACGTCACCCGTCTGTTCCTGCAGGGGGCGCTAGAATCTCATCGATGGCGGTCTCCATGCTGGAAATGCTGTCTCAGTCTAACTTTCAGTCAACCTAACGACAGACTGAGAGCTGGAGCTGAGGCGGGTTTTAAGCCTCCTGACAAACTGTTACACCGCGCCCACCTGTCAATCAGGTCAGCTACACGCCTTATTGTGAATAACTCTTATCCTTCATCAAATCAAAACGGATGAGTCATCAAAACATTCACCCCCCGTACAGTGTGTGTCGATCGAGACATGAGCTAATCAGACCTATTTGTTTTTTTGAACCAGGCTGTAAACATGTTAATCTCTGCTGTAAAAACAGGCTTTTTAGAATGGGTGTGTATGTGACTTCTTGTGCTTCTGCAGCCAGCCTCTAGTGGACACTAGAGGAACTGCAGGATTAAAATTCACCTGCTCAGACGAAAAGAAACAGAAGATGCAGACGCTTGGGGATTTATTTCTTTTTCTTTTGAGGCAAGAAAAGCAAGAAGGAGATGCAGCATTCTTTCAGTAACGGATTAATTTATGTTGCTCGTGATGGATTAACACCGGGTCTTTGTAACATAACAATGAGTAAGGTCTTATACCTGCTCTATTTTGTAAAGTGTCTCCAGATTATATTTGTTATGAATTGTCGCTGTACAAATAAAGATTGATTGATTGATTCTCCGAGTGAAAACCGTCCAAAGCTGAAACGTTCTGTTTTACCTGAGCTGCTGCTCTCAAACCTGAAACTAATTTTTCAGCCGAGAGAATCTGATATGAAACAACAAATCCATCCCCCCCCCCCAAAAACAAACGACAGTCACTTTGCCGTCTCGCCTCCTCCTGATAAATACGCCGCCCCGTGTATCTCCTGTCTGAAAATGATTGAGGAAATGAAAACTCTGAATATTCTCCCCATCAGACCCCTGAAGGACACTTTTAATGGAGTCTCATAACGACTCAGATCGCGCTCACGTTGGACCCTGAACACTTGACCCTCGTCCCTTTAATAACTAACGCCTTCTTTTCAGTCTCTTGAATATAAATCACGTCCTCCTGTCATATATTTAAAGGGCAGATCATTACAACATGGAGAACTGTTCAACGTCTTTACTCACTTTCTTCATTGTTCAGCGCAGGGCGGTTTCTAAGAAAGTAGAAACCACTTGACCCTTGTGGAGCTCTGAGTCGGCGTGCGGTCCAGTTTTCTATCGTGAGTTGTTTTCTTTCTGGCTTCGTGCACGACGGATTCTCTTTGCTCTACGTCCTGTTTTTATTCTCCGTTACCTTCTGCCTCCATCTTCACTTTTACAACAACTGAAGCAACTTTTTATTTACTCCTGATTCACTACGTCTGATTTGCGTTAACAATCTCTGTCTTAGTTAGAGACAGGACGGGGGAAAGAGTCAGCGGGAAAGGAGCCACAGGTCGGATTTGAACCCACATGGATTACTCTAGCCTCCGTACATGGGGCACGTGCTAACCACTAACCACTACGCTACCAGCTGTATCATTAAGCTGAATTCACTGTTTGATATTTACGTCCTGAGTATTTCGCTCTTATGTCGGATGACAACAAATCAGATTTATAAAACTTTTCTCTAAGCACTACAAGAGCGTGAAATCCATAATAACGAGTCCCAACAAATGTGCAGCTGGATGAAAAAAATAGTAATAATAAAAAAATATGTGTGCCGTGGATTTGGCAGTTGGAGGCACCAGATGTCTCAGCAACTTAGCTCATTAGCTTCCTGCATCATAGTTAGCTGTGGAAGTCTGCAGTTATTTGTCAAAGTAATGTTGGAGAAATATGTGAGAACAGGTGTGCTGCTGTAAAGTGTCCTTAACGTGCCGGCCTCCTCTCTCTCTCTCTCTCTCTCTCTCTCTGATTCTCCCTCCTCCCTGAGTGCAGGTAGGAGAGCTCCCTCTGGGCAGCGATGTGGTGAGGAGCTTTTGGTCCCCGTTTTGACTTTATTTAGGTTTCTATCATTCCATGCACGTCTAGATGGCTGGACTTTGGTTTGGGCTGGAGATACTCGGTGGTCTTGTTGTGTCCTTTAGGTCAGACATTTCTTCTTCTGTAGTTTTAGGGGGCGGTGCTGGTTTCTAATTTATCTGATAGGTCTTTCATACCTGCAGAAAACTCCTGAAAATTCAGAATATTTGCAGGCTGAGCGTCATGTGTGAACACAAACAGCTGAATGTTTCTCCTCCAGCCTCCTCGTTTTTATTCTGCAGAAAGTCAGAGTGAGCTGATGTGAGAACGCAGCAGGATATAACCAGGAGAATTCACCTGGAGCGAGTGGGAGGGGGTGGTGATGTTTATTCCCTGTGATCGCTGCACGACCATAGACTGTCTGCACGCCACCTCTACCATCTCCATACTCTAATGAACCTGCTGCATTATGTTTCCTGTTCTCCAGTATGTTCTTCTCCACTCTTTAGTTCAGATTGAGATTCTGTTCAACAACACATAGCATTGATAGAAAGACAAATATTCTCATTATAGCGTCGCATAGAGGACTCTGTTGCAGCATCTGCGACTTCCACGTTGTTCTTTTTACATCACGTCTTACCTCAGGAGCCCCCCCCCCCCTCCTGTCTGACAGGAATAGTCTCCTGCTGTGAGGCGTATGCCCGATCAGGAGAGTGTCTGGAGCAGTCCTCCTGAAGTTATCTAGATATTTTCAGGGGTGCAGATGTGGAAACGGCTTTTGATTAGAGCAAGGTTGGAAATCTTGATAATAAATTCCTCTAGAGTTTTTTTTAATTAATTCCTAAACACTCCTCTTTACATTCTTCATATTCTTTAATCTGCTCTTCTGTCTGTTCACTTGTTCTTATTTTTACTCTATTTCTGTCCAATGAGCAACAGTCCTCCTTCCTGAGGATTGGGTTTCACTCTGCACGGTGGGAGAAACTGATGCTGTGTGGACAGCCAAACATTGTTCAAGTGATAAGCACAGATATTCCTCTTCCAACTTTTTATCAGTGAACGCTCTTCTCTCCTGCAGAGTGTGTGTATGCGCGGTGACATTTAAATGTGAGAAGAAGACGTATGACGCATTCTCCTCAACGATCCAAAAAAACAAAGAAAGTCGAGGAAATCAAAGGAGGAGGGAGAGGCGAGGTGCAAAAATAGGGAGCCCACGAGCCATCATAAATAAAGCACGGGGGCATTACGAAGATGCAGGAGAGTGGCGGCGGGAAAATAATGAGAAAAACAGCCAGGAGTGACTGGGAGGCCGGGCGGCATCATTTCTCTGAAACAGACTGCTGATGTCATTAACCCTGCATCAATATTTCACAGCCTAGATGGACAGAGAGAAAGGGGGAGTTAAAGGGGGTGGGGGTTGGGGGTACTGATGTCAGGGATGCAAAATGGAAGAGAGAGCAAGCCCTGGACGGGAAGCAAAACTGGACTCAGACATGGAGCGAGGAGCTGCAGACTTCACCACATCCAGACACAAAGAAGAAAAGTGCAACTGTGAGATCTGAAAAGAAGGGAGGGGTCGCTTCTCCACCGCAGAGGGCTTCAAACTCTGCAGAGAGGAGAAACATAAACGTGTTCTCTTTCCTAACGAGCAGAGCAATGTCGCAAACAGTATCACGGTGAATTTCTGCACATGCTGGGGGGGGGGGGGGGGGGGGGCAAGCCCACAGCCTCACTGTACCGTTAATGCACACACCGTGCTGCAGGGGGTTCATTACTAATTAGCTCACTGCGAGGCATAAATGGCTAACACGCACTTAACACTTGGATAAATTCACTGCGCTAACAATGCGCCGTCTGTCCGAGTGCGGTCCGTACAACAAGCTCCTCATAGAGGCACTTCACAAATCCTCGCCGGAACAACCAGAAGTGGCATAAAATCGCTGTTGGAAGCTTTTACATGTAACCGCCAATTATTTCAACTCATGATTATAATGCCGTTTGGAACTAAATGCTTCTTCTGATGATTATCTAACCTGCAGGAGTCCAACTGGATCCTGATCGTTTTAAGAACAGAATGATTTCAGAAGAGAAATGTGCACATGCCATTTTAACACTTCCTGGAAAGTTTATTTGAAGGTCTTTTGTTAAGAACAAGTTTGTGTAAACTTTTACTGTTCGGATCCTCGGAGGTCACAGCTTTTTTGCTTCAGAATAGTACGGAGCAACCGGGCCGAGTGTGACTGCGCCCCGTTAGATACAAGAAGGAGGAGTCTAAGGAAACCGTGATGGTCCTGTAGAAATGATTTGGATTCTGTTCGGAGTCGACTGAGCAGACGACTAAAAGGTTACATTAACATAGATTAGGAATAAGTAGAGCAGCCGTCCCGAGAAGTTTAAATTAAGGCGTATGGAAGACGAACTGATCCTCGTGAAGGCCACGAACGAGACGGCATCTCATTATAAAGAACTTTACTTTCACCTGAACGAGTTACTGATGGATCTCTGAGGGCAAGAGATTTTACTTCCCTTTCCTTTCCTTTCCTTTCCTTCCTTCCCCTCCCTTACCTTTCCTTTCCTTCCTTTCCCTCCCTTTCCTTTCATTTCTCTCCTTTCCTTCCTTTAATAATCCATCTCTATAATGTCCACTGCAGTCTAGATCATTTCAAATCTTTCTGAGGAAGGAGAAGGTTGTTGAAAACAGACCCTTTAGGAATCTTCAGGGTTATTCATGTGGGACTTTGCAAACTGAGCTTTGTGAAACATCACAGGGGCGTAAATATCACGGCTTGAAACGGCGGTCTGAACCGCCCCAGCTTCCTCCTGTTTGTTAGGAGAGGAGGACTCTGGAGAGGAGGACTCTGGAGAGGAGGACTCTGGAGAGTCTCTGCCTCCCCCGCTGAGCTGCACCTATCAGCTGCTGTAAAGATTAATAAAACATGTCGTGTTAGCTCGCTGTGGTGCAAGAGTTTTCATCTGAGTGAAATTCAGTCGACTTTACAGAAGTTTGAAAGCAGACCCCCCCCTCGACCCCCCCATCACGCCATCAGTTCTTTAACTGACGGAGGGGGAATGTGCCGCGTTCTCTCACAGACACCACAGAGAGAACATGTAACGAGCAGCGCTCCTGCTGCTAAGTGTGAAACTAATTTAGTTTTTTTATGACTCTTTTTCATGACTGCAGACGAAGAGATGTGTTTCGTCAGTCTCCTCAAACTAAAGTTCCTCTGGTTAAATACGGCGTCTGAGGTGTATCGCTGCCTCACAGCTCGCCCTGAGCACCGCGCTGTGAAGAGAAACACGCCCCTCAGGCTTCTCCTTTTACGCCACTGAAGGGGAGAAAAAAAACAGTCCCAGCGCGTTTCCTCTGTTTCTGATTTTCCACGTTTACCGAGTTCCTCTCGGAAAGTCTCACGTCTGACGTGTAGTTGCGTGGCGTGGGTTGCATTGTAGGACCAGAGCGCTGAGTTTAGGGGATATTAGAGAGCTGGGACTGAGCACACCGGGAAAACAAACAACAGTAATATCACAATATATAATAATACCACAATATGAACGTATGTTATAAATCCTTAGAGATCTGCTGGACCTGTGCAGATCAAAGAACAAAATGTTTCTTCTGACTTACACACAGAGTCATCAATCAGCTGTTACTCCTGATTACACACACACACGCACGCCCTGGAGGGACAGATGGAGAACGCTCCGGCATCACTCGCTGCTCGTGAATGATGGAAAATGTGCCGAGGCTTGGATAATTGTCGGCGACATGTGAAGCTAATGACACTCTGTGAGAGCCTCTCGTATAAATCATGAACAGAGCTAATAGAGTTTCACCGACACGCTAACGACTGACGATGACGAATGGCGTGTTCCTGTTGTAATCTTTTATGTGTTTGGGATGTTGGGGACTTCTGATTAAGGTCTGTGGTCATCACGCAGACCGGGCTCCTGAAAGTCAGAGGGCGGGGACTCTTTGCACTCTGCAGTCGGTTTTTCGTTCACCCTGTAATCCACGGTCATGAACTGGAACCGGATAAGAGCAGGTGATGCACTGTGTGTACTGGTTATTTGTATTCTAATTAAATGCAAAGAAAATCAAAGGGCTAGTATCGCTCTTTTCTAGCCGTCTGACGACTCAAAGCGCGTTCACACCGCAGGTCACACCTCCACATTCACACACTGATGGTAGAGGCTGCTGAGTAAAGAGTCCATCAGAAGTACCTAATCCATTCATACACATTCATACACCGCTGATGAAGCAGTGGGAGCAACTTGGGGTTAAGTGTCTCGCCCAAGGACACATCGGACATGTGGCTGCAGGAGCTGGGGACCCCTGACCTTCCGGTTGAGAGATGACCGACTCTACCACTGAACCATAGCCGCCCTGACATTTACCAGCCGGGACTTCAACAAACAATTTAAACTGATCAAGACTGTGTGTGTGTGTGTGTGTGTGTGTGTGTTAGGCCCCGTGTCCACCTAGCGTTTATTTTTCCACTTGTTCCCAAAAAGTAGAGAGCGTTTGCAGCAGCAGGCGGACGTCTGGAGAAAAAGTGACATAGAGACAGCACGGGCGTGCAGCACTTTTCTTCTCAGCGCACAGCCCGGCTTTTCTGCATGTAAAAAAACGCCAGGTGGATACAGGGCCTACCTGAGCAAGTATGTTTGTTTGAATAAGAAGAAGTGAAATGTTCAGAAGAAACGAGGACGCATGCTCACCCCTGAGAAACTCTTTAAGCTGGGCGGTGGCTCCTGGTGAATGGAATGACATCATACTTACAGTGAGATCATGAAATAATCATAGAAGCCGATAACGGACAAAAATCAAATCTGTTCCTGAATCTCCTCTGAGAGCACGATCACTCAACGCTTCATCGCCTCTGATTTCACACAAATCGATGTCTGATTATTTTTCATGCAACCCTGGATCATCTCGAACCGTGGAATCATTTTTCTCAATTCATGCTCAGACGCTTGTGTCATTGATTGACATGCATCGCTGCTGGAGCGTATGCTGTTGCTGGTAATTGGACCGCAGGCTTCATCCCGGTTTGTGGTTAATTTTTTTCCAATCCCTCCCCTGGACTTTCTCATGCATCATCATTTGATCTGAAGTGCTGCTAGATCGCTGTCATTCAAATCCCGGCCTCCTCCTAATGAAGAGATATGATGCTCGAGTCTGGGTTTTTAAAGCTGCATGCACACCCCCCCCCCCCCCCCCTTCCCTTCCTCAACAAACCCTCCCCCTGCACATTCAACCCATGAAGTACCACACAGCTTCTCTGCTTAATTACGACAAATGCAAATGGGGTTTGTGGTCACTACAGGAGCAGGTGAGAGGCCTGCCCTGTGAGGCGGTCACTGATTGGACACCTCGGGTGACACAGCTGATGATGGACAGCACAGCATGCTCGGTTGAAAAGCTTCATCCTTGTAGAACACTTGACAACAACTCAACCACCTCCTGATTTTTTGAATGTTATTTTAGTTATTTCGGTATTTGACTTCTGAAGGGAATGCTCAGATTTTTAAAAAAGCTTCAAATGTCGGTTTGCGGGGGCGCAGGTACCCTAGTGGTTAGAGCGCACGCCTTGTGTACAGAGGCTGTGAATCCGGCCTTTGGCTCCTTACCTGCATGTCTTTCCCCTCTTTCTCTCTCTCTCTCCCTCTCCCCCCGATTTCGGACTCTATCACAAATATAAAGCTCTTCTCTGTTACTGATTTAATTTAGGACTTACTGTCGATGAAACATTGAAGAAAAAGTGTAGTCCTCATCTCAGTAGCCCCCCCCCCCCTCCCAACACTTCCTTTCCCTCTTCAGCTGTCGTCTCTTATAAAGGCTAAAGGCCCCAAAAATAAAATAAGTCGTTCTTCAGCGACAACATTTTCAGACTTTTTTAAATGTGCATCAGTCGCTTGTTTGAAGAGAACTGGTAAATGTCTGAATGCTCTTTGCATTTCCGTCTCCTGCGGACTTTTAGGATCTTATTTGGAAAATAAAAATAAGGAGTATTTAAAATTCTACTCAAATTAACAGAGTAGGACGCTCTGGTTTTGAGCAGAAGTGGTATCTCAGTTGTCAAGTGTTCTCTGTTGCCTCCTCTGACCAATGAAAACATGTTAGGCTGAATGGACCCTAGCCTTAGCCAATCACATAAGCAACTAGAGGCAGTGACAGGTCAGTGGGCGGAGCTACAGGTTCCACAAGGAGGAGGGTTTTCAACGCTTTCGGCACGATGACACAGACGGGCCTCGGCCCAGATCACGGTCCATCGGCATTTTGGGGATTAACCCTGGAATGGAATGGAGGGGTGACAATCAAGTTGATTGGCTGATGAACCTGTTGCCGGGCAGATTCCGGGCATTTGTGTCGCCCCGATCGGTGGCTCTTACCACGACGGATATCCGGACTCGTTTGGAGGGTCTCCTGTGCTCAGGAGACGTGGGGCTTTCCAAGTTGTTGTTTTTCTTCCAGGTGACCAGAGACAAGCACACAATGTTAACAACAACGTCAACCTCAGACAGTGACTCGGCAAAGACGATACACGGCCTTTGCAACGCCACTTTGACCTCTGCAATGTTGACTTGACCGCAGGGTAAAATATGTCTATGTAAGAAGAAGAAACCATAAGCTGGAAGTGAAGCAGTGAAAAGATGTTTGATTTAAAGCCTGACACAACGTGAAAAAGGTTTAATATTGAGTGTGTGTTTGTGTGTGCCTGTGTGTGTGAGTGTACGTGTATGTGTGTGTGTGTGTGTGTGTGTGTGTAAGTGTGTGTGTGTGTATGTGTAAGTGTGTAAGTGTGTGTGGGAGGTGCTGTACTGTCAAGCGTGAAGGACTGTATGTGAGAGATAGCATAGGACTGTGTGGGTGTACAGAATGTGTGAACGACAGGATGTCAGCTGCTGAGTCGGTGTGTGTGTGTGTGTGTGTGTGTGTGTGTGTGTGTGTGTGTCTGTGTGTGTGTGTGTGTGTGTGTGTGTGTGTGTGTAATGATGGTGTGGACAGTGCTCTCTCACCTCAAGGCCTTCAGCATCTGGACTGGAACAGAACAGGTTCTTTAAAGCGATGCCTGAGTTATTATGAGGACCTGAAGAGGAAACAGAGAAACGGTCAGACAGATCTTTTTATTTTATATCTATAAGATTCTCGCCTTATGTGCTGTCTGCTGCAGATAACTCCTCTTACTGATCCCATCCAGAGATCGATTACAACAACTGCTGCACCATCTGCAAAGACCGTCGGGATGACGCCAGAGAAGACCGCTTACTGACTCTCACTCAGAATGAATCAACACACATCGAAGTAAATTCACATCCAAAAGTGGGGACACTTTTTGGCAGATCGTCATGATCGTCACAAATCACCAAATTACTGGGGTGGAAATCTTCAGGATGTCTCGGCCAAACAAGCGCTCAGAGTTCTCAAAGTGCGGCTTCTCTGCTTTTAATCTAAGCTGCAGATAAACGAGTCAGGACGCTGTGTAACCCACTAACTGGAGAGCTAACCTGGTTAGCATTGTCATCACAAGGAGCTGTTTCTAACTGGTATTAGGAGAATGCATGAACACATTCTGGTGTTTTAATCAAATTAATTTAATGGCAGAATAAATGCAAGCAGCAGCAGGTTCATCTTTTACACTTGTGTCCAGAGGACTGGAGTCAACAGCTCTTTTCTGCAACATTGCCGTAACTAAGCTCAGCCGTCATCACGTCTTTGTACATTCAAATTGATTCTAGGATTGGCATAATATTGGCGTCCCAACAAACCACCTCTGGACACTAGCAAATGTCTAAAACATTCAGAGACGACATGACTGACGGGCAGATTACCGGGACCCTGTGAGTGACCAGAAGCTTAATAAGACTCTAGACATAGCAACCTGAGCACTTAGCAACCTGGGCACGGCCTGAGAGACTGGTGGATGCAGACAAACAAACTAAAAAGTCAAAAACAATCAGAGTGTCCGCACCGCTCACAAACAGAAGCAGACAGGCCAACACGTCCTGCCACACTGCAGAAGCACACAACATGCAGGATGTGCACCAGAAGAAAAACTCACAGATCAAAGAGTTCGAAACCTTCTCCGACCAAAACAAGATTCAATATTTACTCCAGACACCGCCATAACAACACAACCTGTCAGAGCCAGCAGGGAAATCAGTGCAGCAACACATGACAGAGTACAAAATCAACGCAGCGCCACTTCTCGGACTCCACCGGAAACACCATCGAATGGGCGGCCATGTGTTATTGTAGAGCCGGTCAAAACTTTGATGGTTTTATTTTTTGGTTTCTGATTGAATATCTGCAGATCTACCATCGCTGTGTTAATTACAGCTTAATTAATCACGCTGAGAGAGAGAGAGAGAGAGAGCAAGAGTGAGAGAGAGAGAGAGAGAGAGAGATAGAGAGAGAGAGAGAGAGAGAGAGGGAGATTAGAAACAGAGAAGCCATTACCCACACTCCATCTGGATCTATTAAACCTTCCTTTCTTCTCCCTTTGATTGCTTCATTTGTGAGTGTTTGGAAACTCTCATTTGTGTGTGTGTGTGTGTGTGTGTGTGTGTGTGTGTGTGTGTGTGTGTGTGTGTGTGTGTGTGTGTGTGTGTGTGTGACTCACTGGTGGGTATCTCGGTGGGTCTATCCACCACAGAGGGTCTCTTTAGTGCAGGTTTGAGGGGCTTCTGGGGGACAGGACGAACAGGACTGAAGGTGGACTCCTCAGTAGAGATCTACACACACACACACAGAAACACACACACA
The DNA here is from genome assembly GCF_963584025.1 of Labrus mixtus. Lineage (NCBI taxonomy): Eukaryota > Metazoa > Chordata > Actinopteri > Labriformes > Labridae > Labrus > Labrus mixtus. Next base: position 9,783,508 of record NC_083620.1, read on the forward strand.
CAGAACACACACACACACACACACACACACACACACACACACACACACACACACACACACACACACACACACACACACACACACACACACACACACACACACACACACACACACACACACACACACACACACACACAGAAACACACACACACACACGGTAAGATAAGAAACAGCTTTCAAAAACCCTGATCCTGCTTAAAGGCTCAGCGCCTCTCTCTGTGTCTGCAGACTCATTAGACAAATGGATGCTCTTCTTGGGAGTGATGAGATGACTGAGAATCAAAAGAGGGAGCGGGACTGAGACAGGGGGACCAGGACTGAGACGGGAGCGGGACCAGGGCTGAGACGGGGGGGACCAGGGCTGAGATGGGGGGGACCAGGACTGAGAGGGGGGGGACCAGGACTGAGAGGGGGGGGGGACCAGGACTGAGACGGGAGCGGGACCAGGGCTGAGACGGGTGGACCAGGGCTGAGACGGGAGCGGGACCAGGGCTGAGACGGGAGCGGGACCAGGGCTGAGACGGGGGGACCAGGGCTGAGACGGGGGGGACCAGGACTGAGACGGGAGCGGGACCAGGGCTGAGACGGGAGCGGGACCAGGGCTGAGACGGGGGGGACCAGGACTGAGACAGGGGGGACCGGGACTGAGACAGGGGGGACTCGTGCTCGTCTTTAATCTGCACGTTAAGTGAAGAGAAAGCGGATCATTGGGCCAACCTCTCCACTCTCAGGAAGCTCTGACTGACCTGGAAGCGGACCTCCTGACTGGCCCGGTGGCTGCCGTCCTCGCTGCCCGGGTCCGACACAACCGACATGCGTTTCTTCTCGGCGACGGCTCGCTCCCTGATGTACTCGAGCCGCCGCAGACGCCCGAGCTGCTGGGAGAGCAGTGACTGGAGCTGAGCGCGCTCAATGGAGCCCAACAGGATCATGGACTCTGGGAGAGGAGAGGAGGAGAAGAAGCAAAAAGGAGGAAACAAATTAAAGATGAGGGGAGGAGGCTAGAGAGAGAGAGAGAGAGAGAGAGAGGAGATGAAATAGACGGTGTGTGAGGCGAACACAGGAAGGAGCAGATGTAGAAATATAGAAAGATAAGGACGATGAGTGAAGAGGGAGCAGCCTGCAGGAGACTCCAAACACATGTTGCAGCACTGCAGAGAGCTCAGCTGAGTTACATAACAAGGGCCCAGTGTGTGTGTGTGTGTGTGTGTGTGTGTGTGTGTGTGTGTGTGTGTGTGTGTGTGTGTGTGGGAGGGTGGCAGCTTGCTTGCTTGCTTTAAGTAATTGCCTTTGTGACAGTACGTGCTGATTATGTATTTGGTTAAATGCCGCGGCTAATTGTTCCTGCACGATTGCATAATTGAGACGTCGATGGAATACCAAATTTGCACTTCAGCGAGGTGGCGAGCGCGGTGCCATCAGCAAGCTGTGCTCTGACAAGTTTGTCAATCAATCAATCACCTTAATGAGAGCGCCACCAAGGTCGCCGCAATTTGTTTTGGATGCAGACGAGAAGGGACCGTTCAGCAACAACAAACACGGACGTCGATATCACATCAGACGCGGTGATCAGCGAATCAAACGACACGTGAGACAACAGAGAACGAGTCTGTGCTGCTGCTACGTCCTGTTGGAGAACAATCTGTCTATTATGATCTATTCTTACTTTTCTGTACCTGCTGATATTAAACTTACTTTTACCCTCATCGTTGGCTCACATGCAGAAGACGGCTGTTCATCGAGTCTGGCTCTGCTCCAGACGACTTGCAAAGTGTCGTTAAGATGTGTGTGAAGGCGTGACACACCTCGTCACCTATACATTTTTTATTATGGATTAAATCTTGATACATGCATGCACTTTTTCCTCTCTCTGCATGTAAAGGCTGCTGACACCACCGGCGCTGACGTCAGCAGTCCTTCCTCATTATGCAAAGTTACATAAAGGGATCGATACATGATGTGTGCAGGAAGGTGAGTGTAGTGATGAGTCAGCATTATTTCTAATGTCGCACAAAGAGGGGAAGTCTATGATTCCAGTGAACTCTGATGTAAAATAACAATAAAAAGATGTTTAAAGACAGAGTCAGCAGCTTGTTCGTTCAAAATAAAATACAGACTTCTCCTAAAGTGAAGCTGCTCCATCATCCCTTCTGGGCCTCTGTACATGTGTGGTGGTGACTGTGTCTGCAGAGACTCTGTCCTCTGACTTGATTTTACTGTTCTGGTTGACAAAGGACGTTTCTGGGCGGAGCTGGTGTGTTTCCTCCAGCCAATGACAGCGCAGCAGGTGAGTTTAGGAGTGGATACAATTCAGTGATTGGACGTGATTCAAATCGGTGAATATGACGGACGTGGACGTAGCAGCAAAGAAGAGAAAATATAATCACAGTGAGGAGAAACACCAAGTGGATAAAGCTCGTTCTAAAACGAGGGTGAACCTTGTGTTGTCTTTTACCCGTGGACGTGGAGTTGGTCTGCTTCCTGTTGGACAGGCAGGTGACAAACAGCGGCGGTTAGCTTGTGCTAGCGTGCGTTAGCGTGCAGTGAAGGTACAAGAAGTAAATGTACACACTACGTCCTGCAGGGGGCGGGGCTTCTGGGGGGGGGATGAGCCCAGGGGGAGGGGCACAGTTTGAATGTTTACAAACATTTCTACTGACTCCTCCTTTAAAATAAACTTGTAATATGTCTTCCTGTTTAGTTTGTGTTGAGTGTTGTTTGTTTGTTTCTCACCGACTGATTCCACCAGAGCCAGAGTCTTGAGGTGTCCGGTCAGCAGGACGTTGTGGAGGTCTCTGTAGCAGCAGTTGAGTGTGATGTACCTCACATCCCGAACCATAATGTCCTCCACGCGGATGTTGTACTTCCTGAGGGAAGAGGAAGGGATCAGACAGAATACGATCGTCAAGTTCTGAATCTCAGGACATGAACTTTTATGAATTATGATACCCTAGTGCTGGAGAACTGCTTGGTCAGTGCAGTTTAAAAACAAACAACTGTCATTCCTCGCCGCCGCTGACAGCACACCTTTCCCTCAGCTGAGCGGTCAAACACGTCGACACGGCACACGGACGGTGACGGCGTGGCCATGTGTACAGTGGGGGGAAGTGGGTGACATTGTGTGAGCAGATCTTGCCTCAGCAGAATTGTACGCCCCGGTACACCAGTCATAAACACTCGGCTCGCTCTTCCTGCCCGAGCCTGCCAAAACCTGCAAACATGACAGCAGCCGCTCGACGGCTTCCGCTGCCAAGTCCCGAAGCCGTGCCAGGACAAAGGCTCCGGCCAAGCCTCCGCTCCTTATTGTGGTGACAACTCAATACGCCGACCTCTCTCCCAAACAAAGTTCATTTGATGAGCACCCTCCCCCGTCTTTAAAACAACACAGCACACAGTTTGTCTTAAATCACTACAGTGAAAATGCCTCCAAACTTCATGTGGTAACAAGAAGAAATCAGTGCAGGAAGGTTTAGATCCTCATGATGCTGAAGGAAGCTGAAGCAAGGGATCGAACGTCTCCAATAAAATGCATTGAAGGAGATTTGGGCATTTTTTACCTTGGGCTCTGTTTTTACCCTTTAGCAGGTGTGAATAACTCATTTAGGTTATTTGTCACTGCTGCCTCGATTGGTCAGTTAATAAATACAACAGTGAGAGTTTGTGTTTAAATAAAAACGCCTGCGAGTTGGAGACAAAGCGAGCTGCACTGTTTCACACTTGACGCGCATCGTTCCCCACAATCACTCGTCAACTGTTCCCTCCTGATTCGGCGGTCTATTTAAGCACCAAAAGATTTCCAGTGTCTCCATCTGCTCTGTCATCGCCACTGCAGTCCCCCATCAGTGCTGCACTTATCATTTCAGCGCCACCACAAACCCCAGCATCCACCTGTAGGCTCCGACTCGGGGGTTGAAGATACTCTCGAATCACATTTAAATGTCTGCATGTGAAATAAACCTGTGAGGAGTGATGAGGTCAGAGCCTAGACGCTGAACTCAAATACTGTTTCGCTGCTGCAAGAGGTCAAAAAGCTCCAGCAACACATCACTAACAAATTAGACCGACACGTTTCGTCTTGTGGCCTTCATCAGGATCCTGATGACCCTGATGAAGGCCACAAGCCGAAACGCGTCGCATCAGGTGTTGCTGGAACTTTTTGACCTCTTCTAGCCTTTGTTGTTGCCAGAAAATCCTGCTCTGCTTCGTCAGTGTTTTGCTGCAGCAATAAAAATTACAATCCTACTGTTATTACCGGTGAATCAAGAGCAGGTGGGATCCCGTCTATTTTCTGTCCGTAATGGTCAGCAAACAGACCTTCAGACACACTTTGAAATAAACAGCAGCCTCGAAGAAATCTCCCTTATTCGGATGCACGGGCAGCCTCTCTTAATTTGCTCATGGATCTGAGAGAATAACCTAACGCATGCCTCTGAACTGGCCACAACCGCTGCCAACGCTGATTTCCCCCGGGATATCGGAGGCAGTTGATGAAATC
>NC_083620.1:9790502-9818002 GCF_963584025.1 Labrus mixtus
AGAGAGAGAGACTCTGGGAGAGGAGGGTTCCTCACCCAGGGGAGATATGACGCTGTGTGATGCAGCTGAAAACCCCCTTCTGTCATTCAGATCCATCATCCCACAGACAAAGTATGGAAACTGGTCTGGCTGCTGGAGACGTGCCTGAGTACTGCCAAGGTTCCCTTGAGCAGGAACGACTCATAGCGCCCCCTGTGTGCAGCCCCCTCACTCTGACATCTTTCCATACATGTCCATAGATCCTGTAGCCAGTGTGTGTCTCTCAGTAACAAAGGGTAACTCTGAATTCACCCTCAGGGAGTCATAAAGTTAAACATAATGTGTAAGACTCTAAACAGTTATTTTCTTTTTAATCGCAGTGATGCTTTTAAAAAGGGAACATGAGCGTGTGACCGCAGTTTGCCTCATTACATAATCAGCAAAGGGAAAATAACAAACCACGCAACACCTCTCTGACACCTCAGCTCACATTACACGCAGTGTTCTCCCTTCTCCTCTCTCTCTCAGACACACTTACAGACAGAAGAGGAGGCCGAGGACGGGCTGGAGAGGCCATGAGGTCACAATCGATAATAAGGAGAGACAGAGGAGAAGACGGCGGCGGAGGAGACAGAGAGAGAGAGAGGAGCAGAGAACGATGAGATGGATAGCCCGGGTCAACTGAGGTGCTGATGCAGAAAGTGGATGACTCAAGTAGCAGACAGGGACGAACCCCTTCAGGGGGCCGCCACAGAAAATGATTAACAGATGGAGGATGAAATAAAAAATGTCCTCATTGCTCCCACTTTGTGCATGATGCATCCTAACCATTATCTCCACCTAATGGTTTGCCAGCATCCAAAACAATAATCGTCTCCAAACAATGAAATGAAAAGCACCTCTGTGTGGAGCACAGCATCCCACTCGGCACTGTGTGGTCGGCTTGAATTATGAATTGGGGTTAAAGCAATTAAAGGCTACATCATGCTGTGACACCGGACCAGGCACCTCCATCCGGGTTTGTCTTTCTGTCCGGACCCTCTCTGTGAACTCTGAAGGTGTGAAAGCTGCCTGTTAGAAGCACACACTGTAAATATTAACGGATGAAGCCTGAGTGACGACACCCGTCTGTTCCTGCAGGGGGGCGCTGGAGTCCCATCGTCAGCCGCTGCCATGCTGGAAATGCTGTCTCAGTCTAACTTTGAGTCAACCTAACGACAGGCTGAGAGCTGGAGCTGAGGCGGGTTTTAAACCTCCTTACAAACCATTACTACTATGGATAACACGTATCGTTTTCAAAGTCAAAATGGAGCCGTTTTAAAGTGTGTGCTAGTGAGGAGAAAAACTAATCAGAAATATTTTGTTTTTTTGAACCCGGCTGTGAACATGTTTATTTCTGCTGTAAAAACAGCTTTTTTGCCGGTCATGTGAATGTGACTTCCTGTGTTCCTGCAGCCAATCACAGGGCTGACATCATTTAATTTCCTTTCTTTAAATACTCGACAATCACTGCTGATATTTGGATTGTTTCTGTACTATTATTTTTAAATGTTGAGCTTTTGAAACATTAATGTTGATGGATTGATATGACTTCTTTGTCCACGTCTGAAAGTTGTCTTACATCACAGCAGCTGCCGGAGTTTCATGCTGGTTAAAGTATCTCCTCATGTGATGTCATGTGATGTGTGATGCTCAAATGTACGTACTCGTGATTCCCCCAGCCCAGCTCAGGGAGGTAGGGCAACTTCTTGATCCTGATGATGGAGTCGTAGAGCGAGGGCTGCAGGGACTGGGCCACGGCGTTGGCCAGAATCACCGCTATCATCACCGGCAGGATGTGGGAGATCTGTCCCGTCAGCTCGAATATGATGACAGCGGTGGAGACAGTGTGTGTGACCGCTCCTGACAACGCCGCAGCACCTTTAGGGGAGGAGAGAGGACAGCGTCATGAGCAGAGGACAAAGAGGAGCTGTCGGCATGCATTTGTCAAGCACAGCGGTTTTGAAGACCAGGTCTCGGGACCCATAAGGGGGGTCCTTCAGGGGCATCATGCATCAAATGAATGAACAGTAACATTGATTAGGATTTCAAATGGTAACCAGTTATACTTTAACAAGATCAAAGAGAAGCATATAGAGAAAATGTTGAGGAATACAAACAACTGAAGACCTGGACGAGTTTCTCACGTCCGACCAGACGTGCTCAGTTCTGCAAACAGAAACCGTATCAGCAATGGAAGAGGGCGCCAAAACATGAGTCGGTCTCAAGTTTAAAAAAAAAAAAAAACACTTTCATGTTCAGATATTCCCTCTGAGTTTCACACGTTGCCATGTTTATTTTAAGCACCTGAATAATTCGTTCATCATTTTCTCTTCATGACACAAACCTCTGATCACAAGCTGCTGCAAGACACGCTCTCTTTGTGTCAACGTCGACGCCCCCTGCAGACACATCGAGAGGATTTATCTCCGTGTCTCCTCCTGTCCTTTGCATGTGTAAGCAATGTTTTCGGACAATACATTTCTCCCTGCTCTATTTCAAATGCCTAATGTGCAACTCACAATGAATCTCTGGCGTGGACATTTAAAAAAAAGCTTGTTTGGAAGGATTTCTGTAAATCACCTCGTCTGACATCTACCTCGCCACAGAAGCTTTAGGCGTTACATAAAACAATACATTCAAACTTTTCTCTGATGGTTTCGTCTCCTTTTTGGGTCATAAAGAGGCTGTCATTGGTTGAGAGGCAGGGTTACTCCCTGGACTGTTCACCTGTCAATCACAGGGCTGACATATAGAGACAGACAATCAGCCACACTCACATTCACACCTACGGACAATTTAGAGTCAGCAGTTAACCTAACGAGCATGTCTTTGGACTGTGGGAGGAAGTCGGAGTACCCGGAGAGAACCCACACATGCACGGGGAGAACATGCAGACTCCACACAGAGAGGCTCCTGTCAGACGGGGATTCAAACCAGGAACCTCCTCGCTGTGAGGGGACAGAGCTAACCACTGCAGCAATATTTCACATAATATATTTAAAGCACTTTTAACCCTCGATCTGTTTGTACTCCAACAAACTGAAGTCTCATTCCTCCTTCGTGCTCGCTAACAGAGAAAATGTTCTCATTCAGCTGATTCAATAACAAAGGGAGACACAAAATCTCTCATATAAAAGCTGCATCCGATCACACAGAGCAGCACGGGGTGAAGTGAGCCTTCACTGCTTGACAGAGAAAATGGATGAGTCCAATCAAATGAACGAGATGAACGCTGGAAAAAGCATTCGAATCAAGTGAAGGAGAGGGGCGAGCGGAGAGAGAGCGAGAAACAGATGGTGTGTGTTAGAGCCTACGCAGAAAGCTTTCATTGTTCTTCCTCGTAACTTAATTAAGCCTTTTGTACGTCTGCCGTCCCGCCTCTGATAAATGCTACTGCTCCCACTGCCCGGCCTAACATTTAGTCCTTAAAGCGAGCTCGGCTTTGCAATGAAAGAGGCTCATCAGAGCGACAGGCCGGTAACGGGCTGAGTCATCTGCTACGGAGAACCACGACAACATCAGCAGCCTGAGAAGAGCAGCCGCCACCGTCGTGTAACAGCGGCGTTATCAGCACAGCTGTCAACAAGTAGCACGGCGGAGAACATGACGGCGCTGCATCTCATTAGACCAGCAGCACCAGCGGGCATGGAGATGTCGTTATGAAAGCACAGCTGGTTGCAGGACAGGAAGTACACTTTCTGTTACATTACATGTTCCATCTGTTACATAAAAGTAGGATTTATTTGATGCAAATAGCAGTTTATCTGCAATTAGTTTAAAAAATGTGATCGATCGGACAGAACTTAAAGGAGCAATATGTAACTATGACACCTAGTGTTTAAAATGGGTACTGCAGTCTAAATTCTAAACATTGTAGAGAGCTGTCTCCCCCCCTCCTCTCTAGAGTCCATGTTCACGCAGGTTGCCATGTGGTGGACACTGAAGCTTCAGTGTTTATCCAGCTCTGCATCGGTCTGTAAACCTTTCTGTGTTCTAACTTCTCTCCATTTTTCAAAAGCATCTCCAATATTGATCCTAGTTTGAGCACGTTTCTGCTCGTGGAGCTTATTAGAAACATGCAGAGGCTTTTTAGGTCGGGTACAATCACTTCTATCTGAACCAGTTCATCGCTGCAACACCTGTTGGTTTGACCTGATAACTGCTCTCATATCTGGCAAATCGAGGGGTGTCCAAAACCGGCGTGTGGGGGGGGGGGGGTCTTAAAACCGTCTACCTTCTCTGGTCCAAACAAATCCAGAGCATTCAGGACCAGAATCTAAAGTTAGAAGGAGGACATACTGGCTGCTGCATTGTTGTCAGAGAAGCCAGCACTTCAACATAACATGTTTCTTTAATGTCTGATCATATAGTAAGGTCACTTTATCATTTCACTCACTACACATCTTACTGATTGGACCTTTAAGGTACGACAAAAAGCAGTTGCTATCAGAGCCGTCATGGCAGAAGCAAACGTTCCTGTGGTTGCTTTAATGATTACAAAATCTTGTCTTTTGTTAAAAAGTTAAGTGCATTATTCTGGTATATTTTCAGTTTTTACACTTTAAACACCATGAAGCAGAGTAACGACACACAGAGAGGACTTAACTGTTCAACAGCTGCAGGACAAATTCAAAACGTGTAATTCATATCATTGACTTTCAGGGGGTAAAGGAAATCTTTGACATTATTTTATTTAATGATGCAACATCAACAGAAAGTTCTTCCTGACAGCACCACTGTGGCTCGTAAATCTTCGAGGTTTGTCTTTTATTTCTTGTAACGGCTCGTCTGGGAATCTCTTAAATCTAACAGATTCAGTCTGAAGCATTTGAGGCTGACTATATATTCCTCACGTCATATTTACTTCTAAACTGTAAACTGAGGCGATTTGTTTTCTTTAAGTATTGGTGAGAAGAGTGAAGGGAGTGATGCCTTGCCAAGATCGTAATGAGAAGAAATGAAAACATTAACATCACTCAACAGCAGCTGAACTGGTTATGAAGGAGACAAACTTCAGCTTCTAATGATTTGAATTCTGTTTATAGACGGGAGAAAACAGACTGAGTATGACTCTTCAGCGGTGATGAGAGTCAGACTGTTCAGTGTAATAGGTAAAGAACCATGAGTGTGTCCTTCACGTACCGACGACAGCGTAACCTCCTGGCACGATGGAGTAAATGGTGCCGTCCGTGTGAATGCCATCTGGGAACCAGGCTGCCATGCTCTCTCCAACCAGACGACCAAAAGCTGCCCCTGAGACCAACAGGAACAGGAACAGGAACACAAAGAAACACAGCGACAGTCAGTACTGAGGGCCATTATGAACTAACTGGTGTTAAGTAGCTGCTGTAGTCTGAATGTTTGAAAAACAAAGACAGTAACTCAGTTTCAACTCTTTGAATGGTTAAAGAAACCTAATAGTTAACAATCTTAACAAAACGTTTAACTTAGACATGAATATGTTCCAGTTGTGCAAGAAGAACAAATTGATTCTCTGCTACGTATCACTCCACTGAAAGTCCTCATCCAATCCAGACTAGTAAGTAAATAGAAATGATCTTTAAATTAATAAAGTAAACGTTAAAGGTAGAGTCAGTATCCTGTCTCCTTCAAAATAAAATACAGACTTCTCCTAAAGTAAAGCTGCTCCATCATCCCTTCTGGGCCTCCATACATGTGTGTTGGTGACTGTGTCTGCAGAGACTCTGACTGGATTTTACTGTTCTGCTTTGTTCTGGTTGACAAAGGACGTTTCTGGGCGGAGCTGGTGTGTTTCTTCCAGCCAATGACAGCGCAGCAGGTGAGTTTAGGAGTGGATACAATTCAGTGATTGGAAGAGACGTGGACGTAGCAGCAAAGAAGAGAAAATATAATCACAGTGAGGAGAAACACCAAGTGGATAAAGCTCGTTCTAAAACGAGGGTGAACCTTGTGTTGTCTTTTACGCATGGACGTGGAGTTGTTCTGCTTCCTGTTGGACAGGCAGGTGACAAACACCGGCGGTTAGCTTGTGCTAGCGTGCGTTAGCTTGCAGTGTAGTTACAAGCAGTAAACGTACACACTACGTCCTGCAGGGGGCGGGGCTTCTGGGGGGCAATGAGCCCAAAAGGAGGGGCCACGTTTGAAATTTGTGTTTACAAACATTTCTACTGACTCCTCCTTTAACTAATAAGACATCCTTCCACTGAGCTAACTACCTAGCTAACTAACTTGTTGCTAGCATTTTTATATCCATTCTAGAAAGTTGGATGGTTGCAAGATGAGCATTTTAAGTTTTGTAGGTTATTTTTTAAATTATATTTTATTCAGTTAACAACTTGCATGTGATGTAAATCCTGCTTTAGGAACTTTGAGCTCATTTCAAATATATGTGAAAATTAAAGAGCCAGCCTCGCTCCGTCCTGTTTTAATGGGCAGGATGTCTCCGGGCTGGTTGCTGCTTACCGATGACGAATACTGGCATGAAGGCTCCGCAGGGCACTGGGATGGTGGTGGCCAGGGCAGACATCCAGAACTAAAAGAGAAAAACAAAGAGGGCGATCAGGAGAGAGACGACATAGAAAAAAGAACAAGGTGGCATTTCAATTAACGTCAGAGTGCCATCCTGTGTGCCCTGAGATGATAGCCGAGTCCAATCCTCTACAAGCCGGGAGGAGGCGACCATGCGGGGCTTATTGCTGGGGTTAGATTGGACTGTCACTTTCACTCCTCATTTGACAAAGACCCCCAAATGAACCCTGGGTAATGTGCAGGCTCCGCCGATTGGCTGATTATGTACAATGTGAAAGGAAGACTGCTAATTAGAAAAGACAAACAAAAAGGGAAATGTCACCACGACGATGTGTGAGCATTAACGACAGGTGTGTGTGTGTGTGACTTTAAGCAAAGAGTTCTTGGGTGGGGGGTGGGGCTACACAAATATTCAAGACATTAATCAATCTATAAATATGAAAACAATGTCTTCAAACTCGTGTGGATTTTAGATATGAGGTCTAATTCATCCTCCTCACGACCGCGTTCTATCGATCCATTCTTCAGTAAATAAACGATCTATCACTCGAGCCTCGACATCGAAGGCGGACAATTATGACCAAACCAATCATAAGTTCAAGATCAGCGTCTCAGAGTTATCACAAAGCAGTTAAAGACAGCTCAACTTCACCTAAAGTTGAGGCAAAGACGCTGGTGGGAAAGAAAGACGGCAAATTAACTGTTCCTGAAGGGGGCGCTGGAGTCCCATCGATGGCGGTCTCCATGCTGGAAATGCTGTCTCAGTCTAACTTTCAGTCAACCTAACGACAGGCTGAGAGCTGGAGCTGAGGCGGGTTTTAAGCCGCACCCACCTGTCAATCAGTTCAGTTACACACCTTATTGTGAATAACTCTTATCCTTCATCAAATCAAAACTGATGAGTCATCAAAACATTCACCCCCCGTACAGTGTGTGTCGATCGAGACATGAGCTAATCAGACCTATTTGGTTTTTTGAACCAGGCTGTAAACATGTTAATCTCTGCTGTAAAAACAGGCTGTTTAGAATGGGTGTGTATGTGACTTCCTGTGCTTCTGCCGCCAGCCTCTAGTGGACACTCAAGGAACTGCAGGATTTTACACTTCAGCATCGGCTTCATGTTTCAACACGGGAGGTTGTTGCTTGGTGTGAATGTGTGAAATGTCGATGCACTACTTTAAAACACACATATGCCTTCACAACATTTATATTAACCTTTCATTTACTGGTTTTCTTCTGCAAACCCTCCGTGACTTTTCATGGATCTTTAATGACACACTTTGTTTCATCTTCACCCTGCATGTCCTTCAGATGTTATTTAGGCAAAAACTATCTTATACTTTTGAGACGGTCATACAGGCACACACAAAATCTAGACAAGAGCTTTGCATGCATGGACTAAGTAAGAATTAGATTTTTGTACAAGTCATTACACAAACTTCATCAGCGTAATCGTCTCGTGGTTTCAAATAGACTTTTTAATTACGCTCATTTCTCCGTCTCTCTCTCCACACCTCCTCACCTCCTCTCCTCTCCCTCCCTGCTCCCTCTGCTCCGACTATAGTTAGCTGTAATTAAGGCCGGCTGCCATGGCCAAGTAATAGATCTCCTTCAGTAACCTTACACTGCTGTTTCACACCTCACACACTCGCTCACAAATATGTGAGTGGGTAGGTGTTCACACACACCTACGCAGACACACTATGACACAAGCTCAGTGACAATAGTCGGAGCTGAATGCAGCCGGAGAGTAAAAGACTCACACAAGAGCAGTCCAACACACAAACATGAAGCCTCATGGAAAAATCGATCATGGGGATAGTTTTTAGACTTATAGATGATCATCGTCTTCCTCCATCACTTCCTCTTTTATTCTTTCTCTTCTGTCCGGCCTGTGAAACCTTAATAAAAACTAGAAAGGTTTAAAGGATCTGAGAACTCATAACACAGGATTAACTTTATCACAGAGGCCATGAACTCTGAGGAGTGTGTTTCTTAGTGTGTACCTGTGTGGCTGTTGGACAGATAGTCACAAAATAAACAAAACACACACACACACACACACACAAGCAGAGAACGATGCAGTTTAATCTAGTTATGATTTTAGGTTATTTAGTATGGGATTTAGTACCTGAACCCAGCTGTCGTCTGGTCTTTAAGACCGAGAGCCTCCACAGTACAATGCTTCATACTATCCAACACAATGTTGTCTCAAAAGTGAAGCCAATACATCACAGCTCCCCCTACTGACTGGCTGCAGTATAGGCCATAAGCTCCGCCTCCTCCATGTTAACAGATGGACAGGCAGAAAGGCAAGCCAAAGAAACTCAGCTCAACCTTCAGGACGTTATCACTTCTCGGAGTGTCTACTACCTGCGTCTCCTATCGGCTCACCCTGACTTCACACAGACAGAAAACGTCCACGTTAAGATCGCGTTCACACATGCACCCTGACAACGTCGGGAAAAGGTCACTTGTGCAGTGTTTGCAGTGTGAGAGGCTAGTGATGTATAGCGGGGGAGAAAGTCAATACTATTGAATTAGATTAAATTTAAAAGCTTATCGCTGAAGGTTTTAACAAAAAGTCCTTGATATCGTTTTTAAAAATGCATTTCAGTTTCAGCCACGTTTTATGTGTAGTCTTAGATCAACATCTCTGATCCGGCGCCGAGGGACTGAGTGAACGGATTACAGACACGTCTCCAGCAGCGCCACTTTATGTCCATAACAGCGTTATCTGAACCAGCTGCTTGTTTACCCACAATAACAACGACTGTCACACTCACACACTTGCCTACAGGTGAGCCTGACGGCGTATTGGCTGCAGTGTCTTCTCCCAGTCCCCGTTTCACAGGAGCCGTAACCATGGCAACCACACTCATTTGATCATGATCTGCAGAATGACAGGTGCCCTGCGGTGCGGTTTCTCCTTCAGGTGGAAGTTGCCAGAGAGATGGACTAATAGCCACTTAAGATTTGATATGTATTCTTCAGATATGCTCAGAGCTGGAGGAAGCACTCTGTAATAAAACACCGCAGGAATATTACAAGCTCTGAAAACTCCACCGTACAAGAATAAAAGTATTAAAGGTAAAATAAAATGAAATGTCTGCAGGTGCCTACACTGGTATCCCAATGTGATGTCATTTCTTTGAAGAGTTTCAGTATATTCTGCTGATCCCCATTTTAAAACTCACATACAGTGTCACAATGCTTTATGTCCAAACTAAACATGGGCAAACGTTTCAGCGTATGTTAGAGTAATCACAGGATAAATCTGCAGAGGGCACCAAACGACTTATCCAGCAAATCACGGCAACTTTTCAAAGATGGTAGATCGGACATGAATCAAAGCATCCATGATTCTGCATCACGATTCAACAAAATATTTCCAAAACAGGACACTTGTTGCCCCCCTATCCGTCGCTATAATCAAATCTTTGCAGCAGGAACGAGTCACTTTCCTCTAAAGGAATTATTAATATTTCATGTAATCTAATCTAATGTAATCTACTGAGCGTACGTCTCACTGAGGAAGTGCATGACCATCAAAATGTATGAGGATCCTCAACCTCACGCTGACTTGGATGAACTGTCGGGGAGAGAAGCCAGCAAGTGAGCCGGGGTTTGATCAGGTTGTCGGTTTAAAAACCTAAAAGTGCTAAAAGAAAAAGCTATTATAGAAAACTTTCTACATTAAGATCCAATTAGAAATGATTAAATGAAGCACATACATTTTGACGGAGCCTTTAATGAGACTTATAAGCTATAGAGCTGCTTCAGGGCTCAAGGAGAGAGAAGTTATTAAACTCAGTCGGACTTAATAAGGAGACTTTATAAATTTTGTTTCTGGACTCAAATACTCTCAGCTGCTGTCTTATGAATCCACTCTGATGTTATTGTCACTGGGGGGCTTTTGTCGAGGTCCTAATCGGCCTAAACAACGACTTTTATTTGGCTAAAAACAATAATTAATTTACCTAAATGTGTATTATTGACTTAGCAAGTGAAGACAAAAATAAAAACAACAGTAAATAGTGGCAGTAAGACATTAAAAGAGCAATATGTAACTAGTGCTTAAAATGGGTATTGTAGCCCAACTTGGTGATAAAGTGACCTTACTATATGATCAGACATTAAGGAAACATGATATGTTGAAGTGCTGGCTTCTCTGACAACAATGCAGCAGCCAGTATGTCCTCCTTCTAACTTTAGATTCTGGTCCTGAATGCTCTGGATTTGTTTGGACCAGAGAAGGTAGGCGGTTTTAAGGCACCCCCACACGGCCGTTTTGGACGCCCCTCGGTTTGCCAGATATGAGAGCAGTTATCAGGTCAAACCAACAGGTGTTGCAGCGATGGAAGCAGGCAAGAGAAGTGGTTCAGATAGAAGTGATTGTACCCGACCTAAAAAGCCTCTGCATGTTTCTAATAAGCTCCACGAGCAGAAACGTGCTCAAACTAGGATCAATATTGGAGATGATTTTGAAAAATGGAGAGAGGTTAGAACACAGAAAGGTTTACAGACCGATGCAGAGCTGGATAAACACTGAAGCTTCAGTGTCCACCACATGACAACCTGTGTGAGCATTGACTCTAGAG
Source organism: Labrus mixtus (assembly GCF_963584025.1). NCBI lineage: Eukaryota > Metazoa > Chordata > Actinopteri > Labriformes > Labridae > Labrus > Labrus mixtus. The sequence continues at coordinate 9,801,635 of NC_083620.1, forward strand.
AGGAGGGGGGACAGCTCTCTATAATGTTTTGACTCTGGACTGCAGTTCCCATTTTAAACACTAGGTGTCAGAGTTACATATTGCTCCTATAAAGGTCCAATGGCAAAGACATGGTTAAATACCATATTTCTTGTTTAATTTCCACTTAAAGCACTCTTGATTCCAACCAATGCTAGCCACACTTTATAGTTACTATATATAAAGCTAGTTAGCCAGGTATGCTAATGTTTAGCTTACATTAAAGCAGACAAACCCATTGTTTAATAATCCATCCCTCATACTTTTGTTTTTGTATATTTTGGTTTTAAAAAGAAACCATCGAAGCGCTTCAAATAAAAGTCTCACTTTTAAATTCTGCTCCACTCCCCGAGGGTTTCAAACACGGTCAATTAAAAAGTGATCTACAACCGACTTTCATTCAGATTTATAATCAAAAGAATGTTAAAGCTCACAGGTGAGAGCAAAGTTTATCACCTATTACTGCACTTTATGCCCCCTGGCTGTGAATGAACCTTGATTTATTGTCTTTAATCATATTTTAACTGTCAGAAAAGTGGCTAAAACACAGATAAACAAGGTGAAACAGAGGAACACGACTACAGAGAGCGCTGCTGCAGAACAACAACAACAGGAGCGAGGTGGAAAGATGGGACGAGTGGAGGATACTCAGGTCAAGGGTATGAGTTATGACGCACTATTCAGGACATTTATATTCCATTTAATTTGTCAGTCATCTGGGAGCCGTCCATGCTCGTGTGTGTGTGTGTGTGTGTGTGTGTGTGTGTGTGTGTGTGTGTGTGTGTGTGTGTCACATTGAGAGGACAGTCTATCACCTGGGGGCCTCAGGGGACCCTCAGGGGCCCTTCTTCTACTCCCACTCCAATTACAGTGTCGCACAGCACTCTGTCAATGTGTCTCACACATACCCAACACACACACACACACACACACACACACACACACACACACACACACACACACACACACACACACACACACACACACACACACACACACACACACACACACACACACACACACACACACACACACACACACACACACACAGATAGCAGAGGACTCATTCAGCTTGTAGGACACACACACACACCTGTATTAATAAACACATCCCTCACTGAGAGCTGCTGATGGGGATAATTGAACACCACTAAAAATAGCACTTAGCTGCAAAGAATGCCAAGTGAGTTTGCAAGTGAGTGTGTGTTCATGTGTGTGTTCTTGTGTGTCTTTTCAGGTGTGCTTAACAGTTACAAATACTTTCAAACTTTCACAGAAGTTCCCCCACTTACGCTCGTCTTCTCAACAACAAACAGAAGCAGCCTCTGTGCCTACGACACATTCTCGCCTCCGTGTTGCCTCCCACATGTAATTTTAGTTTTTACAGCATCTTTATTTGCCGACCTGTCAGCATCTACTTCCTAGACTCTTTCCACGCACCTTCACAAGTTTAGCAGCTGGAATGAGAGCTGTCCAGAAGTATCTGCATGAAAAGAAGCAACAAGACAAGATGGCTGCCATGCGGAATAAAAGAACCATTCATTACCGAGAACGGGAGAGAGGGAGCGAGCAATCTCCTCTTTGAAAATCACCAGGGGGAAAAAGCAAAGGCTGTAATTATACAGAGCCATTACAGCCTCAGTTTGAATGCTGTATGTATCAGTGTGTGTGTGTGTGTGTGTGTGTGTGTGTGTGTGCGCGTGAGAGGAAAGATGTGAGATAGATGGTGAGAGCAGCTTGATGAGATTTTTGCAGGTGGCGGATTAAAGTTGGAAAAGTGTGCACATGTTTGTGTCCTTGCACTGTACTCATCTCACCTCTGTGTCACATCTGGGAAAAGCTGAATTTGTCTCTGGTTACCCCGTGTTCTCGTGCATACATACACACACACACACACACACACACACACCCGCGCACACACACAACCACACACACACACACACACACACACACACACACACACACACACACACACACACACACACACACACACACACACACACACACACACACACACACACACACACACACACACACACACACACACACACACACACACACAGAGCTAAGATACCAGGAGGAGTGATGCTGAAAGCCATCAGACTCGGTGAGTTTACATGCAGTTACAAAAGTCGATTTATTGAGTTAGTCCGACAAAAAGCTGACATTTAAAATTCATACCAACATGTTGGTCCAGCTGAAATGGTACTAAATTGAATTTCTCGAAGTCGAGCAGACTAACACACCTTGATAATGCCGATGGAGATCGATTTCCGCTTGCATGTATACAACTCAATCGGACCCAAACTGGACTTGGCACTCTGCGCATGCTCCACAGTCCCCACGCCAAGCTTTGACCCAGAAGTGGCGTCGGAGTCTGCCTTTCGAAATCACCATAAGCTAGGAGCCGTTTTGTGGCTGTTTTGTAAGCGAGCAGCGGAGTTGATGCAAGCAGTAACTGGGATCCAGTGGAGGGAGATGAACAGCGGAGTGACATGTGATGTTTTGGGGAGGTTGAAGACCAGTCGCTCTGCTGGGGTTTGATAGTTCATGTAGGAAGACCTGCCAGTGGAGAGTTACAATATGTGATATCACAGGAGCCTGAACCAGGAGCTGTGTAGCTCTGACAGGTAAGGTCTGATCTTACTGATGATGTACAGGGCAACTGGACAGGGCCAGGGGATCGAGGCCATGTGGACCTTCAATGTTAGCTGGTCATCAATCCTGACACTCAGGTTCCTGCAGACTTTGACACAAATAGCACAGCTCTTACTACGATGAGAGCCGGTTTACTACCTTCGGGTTTATTTGGATTCTCAACAACGTTTTATTTCAGCCAAACGGAGTTGCCAAAGTCAATGAGGTTTACGTAATAAAGCCGATCTAATCACATCAAAAGCAGCTCTCCTCTGCAGCGGGCCTGAAAGAGAGATTGTAATAGAAACAGGCAAAGTGCCCGGGCACAGAGTTTGTCTGAACTCTCAAACTTCAGTTATTAAGAGGGACAGAGACCTTAAGACGGGTGGCGAGACGTTGGCATTTTAACTAATACAGGCGAGTTTTTTTCCCCCACTGGGGCCAAGAGTGCACTGGCTTTGTTCCAAATCTCTGTTTCAAAGTGGTTTTCAGTCTCAGGGGGGTAAACAGGGACACGGTGAGTACTGCATCTTCACCTCAAACCTTTTTTTTTTTTTTTTAAGATTTATTTTGGGGCTATTTGTGCCTTTAAAGGAGAGATAGGACAGTGGATAGAATTGGAAATCAGGGAGGGAGATTGGGCAACGACATGCGGGAAAGGAGCCACAGGCGGGAGTCGAACCTGGGCCGTCGCTTGGAAGACTACAGCCTCCAAACGTGGGGCGCACGCACTAACCACTGCGCCACCACCTCAAACCTTTTATTCCAGAAAAAAATGTAATCAGCTGTGATCCAACAACCCAGTAAGGACGTCCTCTTGTCCTCAAATTTACTGAAATGTTCAACATAAAAGTTTTTAAAGATTTTTATACACGCCTTTAAAATTGCGCCCTCTTGTGATCAGGAAGCAGTATCACTTCTCTAACGGTGGACGTCCTGAGCACCACGGTCTCCCTCTAAACAGATCCCATCATCTCTCTCGCTCAGCGATGCGGCATCAAAGCGGACTGAAAACTTTAAATGAACTCCGGGGGACGTAACTTTGTGACACAGGAAAGGGAGCGAGAGTTTCCAGCACTGCTCTCCCTTTGTTCCAGCGACGAGAAGAGATGGGCTCCGTTCCAATCCTTTCCCATTAGCCCGGGGCCAGTATCGAATAAAAAGGGCAAACCATCCCCATTTATAATACGGCCATGTTCAATCACTGTCTCCTCGTGACCTTCCTTTATCTCGCCCCTGTAGAGACTGTATGTGTGGATATAACATAATGTACCAGAAGACGTCCTGCACCAGAGAGCGAGTGAAGGATTGGATAACACACGGACATCGGGACAGATGTTCTGTCATCTTGGGCTTCTCGCCTACCTTCATGACGATGAAGAGGACCAGGGTGACGAAGACGTTGACCTGTGGGTGCTGCCAGGCCGCAGAGTGTCCGATGTAGTCAAACTCTTCAGCAATGCCCTGTTTGGCCCAAGTCCGGTTGTCGAGTAAAGTCACCAGAGACTCCTTCTGGGTCAGCTGAAGGTAAGACAAAAAGATTTGTTGTTTTTCTCATTTTCATTAATTTGCTAAATGCAACAGGGGGAGGGGCTTTGTGACCTCTCTTCAAAGCCGACTAAAGATGTATTTCTCTTCACCATGTTTCTCTAACTCTAATACGGCCTTATACTTTTTAAATACGGTGATGTCATCAACTTTAATGGCTCGCCGCAAAGATAAGAGCCAAACTGTTGTGATGCAACAATTTTTAACGAGACATTTTCACATTAAGCATTTCTCTAATTATTGAAGTTCATAAAAGTTCTTCTGACTAAGATGTGCGAACTTAAAGGTACCATATTATTCAAAATCCACTTCACCATGTTTCTCTAACACTAATATGTGTCTCTAGTCTGTCTATAAACCCCCCAATGATGAGAAAAGTCCATCCTCTCCGTCTTTGCCTGCTCCACTTTTCAGAAAATGTGTGCTCAAACAGGCGGTTTGGAGATTTTCCCTTCATGACATCACAAAGGGCAGTAACCCCTCCCCCAGGTGGGTGACACTCCCACAGCTAGGTGTTTGTTCTGCCCTCTGAGTCTGCCTTCTCACAGTAAACAATAGGGCATGGAGAGAGAAAGCCCGAGACACCCAAGCCCTTCCAGAGAGGGGGCGTGGTCAGACACAGCTCATTTACATTTAAAGGTACAGACCTTTATGGTGAGTTTTCAACAGTTTTCAGTAATATGACTTTGCAAATAAATAAACATTCCTCCAAATATAACCTATATAACAGTCTGAATGTAAGCTGCATCCTACTTGATGTAGGAAAAGCTGCTGATAAAGGTCTGACTACTAGTTTACTAAGTGAAGAAATGAAACATTAGATTCTTTGTTTCTGCAGGTCTGAGAGCCGTGCTGTAATGTTTGCTCTGCTTTGTGTGTAAAAAATGACATCATGTGATGAGAACTTACTCTGCCGGCCATAAACTGCCCAAAGCCTGGGGGGAATGTGAGTGTGGAAACGAGTAAAGTGACCAGTGCAGGGTACAGCAAACGTCTGAGAGAGAGAGAGAGAGGGGGGGAGAGAGAGAGAGAGAATAAGATTAATAAGATACGTTACATGTATGGAGTATAAGTGACAAGCCAATCCTGAAGGTGCCATTTTGACTGCTTGTCCCCGTCATTGTGTCATCATACATTCTAAGGAAACACTGATATCATATTTAATAAAAAGACCCCGTGTGGAGCTGGTTTGATTGAAATGATGAGTGACCAGCGTGGCTGAGTGGACTAAAGTAAACCAGGATGAGCCTGTGAGCCTTAGCTCAGGGCAAACAAACCCTCGCCCACAGACGTTTATCGGTCGTGTTACAAAGCTGAGGATCTTATATGAAGAAGTAGAAGTGTTTTAAAAATCCCAGAAGGCAAGATGAAGACCCGCCTCAGATATAAACTGAGGACTATTTTCAGCGTTACAGCCGTTATTAACTACCTTTAAATCCGGTGTTATAAGACGCACTTCTAATACCCTGTATTTCATCTAGAAAGTTGGCTGCTATATACCAGTGCGACCAATTAACCAATATAAAACACTGAGGCGCGAACATCATTACCAAGAGTGCAGCTCTCACCATCACACACTGAACGCAACAAGTTCACTCCTGTTCATTGTGTTTTAGATGCTTTTTACCATCTTCTCTCCATCATGAGGTCATCATGGTGCATTTAAAGCAAACAGAAGTATTCTTTTCAGTAGAATAAAACTTCTGGAGTGCTGGACAGATTTAAAGTCAACGAGTGACCAGAGGTGGTGGGCACAGCGACTCGAGGGACGAGGGTCTGTACGTCACAACTTTCCCCGCAGGCTGAGAGCTCGACTAGCATACTGAAGATAGGAGGAGCAAACTCAAAACAGACGGTACTAAAGAGCTGCACACAAACGACATCTTTCAAACTTTATTGAACGATTGAACTTTATTGAAATCGTCACGCAGCAAGAGTGTAAAACCGTTTTGTCTTTGCATCTTAGATACCGGTGAGACTTTTATACCGGATGTTACGGTGTGTGGTCAGTTACAAAGAACTTTACAGATTTGCAGATCTGTGAACGTGTTTGTGGATCTATTTGTGTATTTGCAATAAAAGCGGCAGAGAACTGCCTCGACTTACTTCTTCATGAGGAATCTGTTGATGGCCTTCTGCTTCCTCATGAACTGGACGATCAGTCGGTTCAGGTAGACGAACAAAGCCCCGCCGAAACCACTCGCAATACTGCAGAGACACACGCACACAGAGGAACAATGCATTATGGGTAGTCAAACTGAGACTGGATGGATGGAATACATTGCAGCTCCAGTTGAGAAATAATACAAAGCATCAACAGTAGTATTCTTCTCCCTCACACCTCCTTCAGGAGTCCTCTCTGCTGCATTTAGCCTCAAAATAAAAACACAGAATGAGTCTGCTCCAAGTGAGTCAATTTATATTTACAGTCGGAGCCACGTACGGGAACAGAGATCTGTACAAACAGGATGTTAAGAGAGTGAAAAAAGATTTGCAGGAGATACAGATGAGGGAAAGCGAGCTGTGCGGAGGAGTCAAAGTCGAGAGGTTTACATAAGCATTAATTTAAACGCTCAGTGGGAGTCCTCTTCAGAGCTCTGAGAGGGAAAGACAGAATAGTCATGCAGACAACCTAATGCTTATAAATTTATCCTGCTGCATTATTAATTCTGTCAAATACATCTGAATAAGTAATGAGCAGGATGATGAGGGAGTCTTCGTTTTGTGTCCTCTGCAGCCGAGGCGAGGTTAGGGATATGATAGTGTGGACCTTGAAGCTGCAGGGTGTGGTACATCACATCGGGCTGTGTCGTCCCAACCATCACTCGACGCCAACCCTCCATCATCGGACTGTGTAGTCCCCACAACCACCGCCCGTCCTCATTCCTGCACGGCCTGCTCCGACCTCCACCTCAACGGCGAGGAAGTGTGGACAACAGGAACGAGAGGAATACAAAGGAGAAATCCTTCCTGCATATTATCCCATCTGCTCTTTTTTAAAGCGCCTCAAGATAACACTTGTGATGAATTGGCGCTGTACAAATAATGATTGATTGATTGATGCCTCGTACTAAGCATCCTTGTTTCCTCGTGATTCTCTCCTCTGGCGCCTGGGGAAACCGGGGAAAGAACCGGGGAAAGAAAAGAGGTAGACACTTGGAAGACGTGGCCTTGGCTGCCTGTAGCCTAACTTGTTGTGGCCCAGCTGACTGAGACACTGACCGACTTCTCCTTCACAGTTACAGTCGACATGACACACGACATGCAGACATGTCCTAGCACGCTATCTGACGGTGTAAAAGCAGGAATATAAACTCTGCTGCCTGCTCTGGAGGGACTGTTAGGATGTGCACTGGTGCAGCAGTGGGCGTTATCACCTCAGGACAATAAAAAGGCCAGAAGATGAAGAGCCAAGACTAGATTTAAAAGAAAAAGGAGGATTTCTCTCTCTCTGGGGGAGTTATGCAGAGTAACACGCGAGCAGGTGCTTCTTCATCTGAGATGCAGTGAAAGCTGGAGCGTTAGAGAGAGCATCCCCTGAGGAGTGCGTGGTATCGTTCACAGCCATGGTGGAGCCCGGAGGCTAAGGCAGAATAAAATAAGACACGCCTCAGTGAGAAAGCAACTGTTGCCGGCTGAATTATCCATGTTAGGTGACTCATGCCGGCTACCCTGAGGTAACACCTCCACCAGCTACAGCGAGAGGAGCTCATGAATAATATCTGAATTAAAGCCGCCGTCACTGCAAATGGGAATTCCTGTCAGAACAACCAGATGGGCAAAAACAACGAGTCCCTGTTCTGAATTTTTCAACTTTCTGTGGACAGGAAACACAAACTTTTCCACTCCGAGAGCAGCATCAGGTGGAAAAAAACAAGTTATTTTCAACAACCAAACTGGAAAGGAGTTTTAAAAACAACACTGATACCACTGTTAGAGGCTAAAGTTCACTGGCTGACTATACCACATGTCTTCTAAGTGACCTGTGCACTGATCTGGGACGAGTGTGAACGTACTCCACGCGCTGCTACACGTGCTGCAGACAGCACTGAGAGTCATGTGACCTGTGGAGTCGGAGAACACCTGGAGGAACAAACTTTGATGCAAAGCCATTTATAAAACACCTGATGTCCGTTTCAGAGGGTATGCGCTCATCGTTGCTAGGTTACGAAAGTCAGCAACAGCTCCACACCTGACACTGTTCCTTCCAAAAGACGAGGCAGACTAGCCTCTCCTCCGCCATTGTTGTTGACAAAACTGACGTTTTAAGTCCAGCCCCGTCTTTATTGGGATTGGTCAGTGAGGGAGAAGAGACATCGACGAGCGCTTTTCAAAAAGTTGAACTGTTTTCAAATGAGAACACTGAGAGCGAAGTGTGTGTGTGTATGTGTGTGGTTCATACCGCCATGGTTTTAATCAGTCGTCACATTCTAAGCTCCTCGTCTATATTCAGTTATGAAAAGATAAAAATGGGAAAAGCTCAAGTCAAGACTCACCCGATGACGGCGAAGGCGGGAAGCTCCTGGAGGTCAAAGGGAAAGTCAAGCCGGAAACGCGTTTTAAAAAGTGCTGTGATGGTCTCTGGAGAGGGAAAACAAAGATGACATCATGAGTTAGGAAAGCGAACGAGCCCAAACAATCACCTTCATCATTAAAGTCCACAGAGACGGGCAGGGGTCTCTCATTCCGACGCGGCGCTCTAAACACGTGACAGGGCAGCTGGAGTTCTGTGCACAACGAACGATAACGAGGGAGAAGAAGACAGAAAGTTCAGCTGAACCGAGCTTCTACTTAACATTACCAGAGTGCACTCTGGGAAACAGAGAGGTGTAGAAAATGTTGACATACATTGGGGTTAACGAGACGCTGGAAATCCCGAGGATGCCATCGGATTGGCTCCGAGTTTTAACATCTGCTTCTGGAATCTAAAACTTTGGTTCCTTTTCTGCTAGATGAGAAACCACATTTACATCCCCGGCTCCGTCCCACAGCCTCCGTTATCCCTCAGTCCCTTCACATACGACAGCCCACCTGTCCCCGCCTGAGGCCGTTTTCCTGCACAGCTGGAGCGCCCAGGTGTGGTTACCAATAGTGATGGCTGCATGCCATTAAGGTGTTCCAGGTCTAACTTCAGCAGACATTAATGTTAGCAGCTACACCTGTGCTGCTCCTTCTGCGCCATCATTAAGATGTATGTGTTTCAGCGACGTCAGAAGCCCTGCAAGCAGCACGGACACATCGAACATTTCTGATAGGACACGTTGTTATTCTGCAGCCTGTCTGTTCGGGGAGCTTCATTTCTAGGAGAAGCTGTGATGTCATCTATCAGTGGCAACAATAGTCTTTGCACCAACTTTAAACTGGAGCCCTGGTCATCCTCACCTTCGTCTCTGTTCCACACGGCCAGCACTCTGAAGATGAAGGCACTGAAGGTAGCAGCAAAGAAACCTCTCCAATAGTTCCTCACCGCAAAGAACGTGGATGTTACTTCAATACTGAACAACACACCTGAAACACAAAACACACAACAAACATTTATGATATTTAGACATGGAAATCTCAATAAAGCTTGAGAGCTCATCTCTGCACAGAGTAAAGGTGCAGACGGCTTTTCTCCACATTCAGACGCTAAACAAGAGCGGACTGCACGGAGGGCGTGTTAGCGTCGGCATATAATCAGTGCAAATTCTTTTGTGAATAGGGTGTTGAAACAGGGCAGATTGTGGGTGCCTTTTCTGTACAGTTCATTAGTGGGTGCAATCCATGCCAAGGGCGAAACATCAGGCACGATTGTTTTGTACCGTGCAGGAGCACGATTAAAAACCCCTCCCCCTCGCCCGCTGGTCTGCGTTCACATCAGTAACATCGTTCCGTACCCGGGTACACTTGCGTATGTACACAGTCCGATACAGCAGGTGGCAGTATGCACATAGTCGGTTTGCAAATCCGCCGAAAAAGCAAAAAAGGAAGAAGTAACCATGGCAACCACTCGTGGACTGAGTCCATTCTGCCAACTGTGGATGTTTTTATTATTTCTGAGACGCCAGCAACGACCCTCTTCCTACGTCCACATCCACCATGCAGCTAAGAGGACGAAACGGGCTTGTGGTGCACGGATACGACGGATTTTGAAGAAACAGAATTACGTCATATAGCGGTCAACTTCCTTGTTTGAGCACGGTTGCGTTCACATCTCCTGCTGACCGTACTCGAGTACACATGAATAATGCCCAAGATCACCTCTTCTAGCGGGCACGGTACCAGAGTCAAACACGCTGTGTGTTCACCCTGATCAAATGAACCAGACTTTAGGATCAGGGTGTACTCAGATCCTTGCCGGGGTCCCTAAACAACCCTTAGTGGATCCGGCCCTCAGAGTGTTCCTCTTCATTTCACTCTCAGACATGTTGAGTAATCTTTACTCCTGATATCTGAATGTAACCTTCAGACTCATCCTAACGCTGTTCCTTCATTAGCTGAATAAACGCTCACACGTGTTGTAAGATGAGCTGACTCAAAGTGAACCTGTGAACCTGAGGTGTTATTAAGTGTACAAACAGAGATATTACCTTCTACTGAGTCATGTGTTACAACACGCTGCGTTAGAGGACAACAGTCAATAAAACACACCTACACTCTGTTGTGTGCCAGACTCATGTCACTGTTATCATCACTCACCTCCTATTGGGGCAGCGAAGCAGCATCCCACTCCCACAGCACAGGCGGCTGCCAGCATCTCGATGTTCCTCGACTCATTCTGAAACACACACACACACACACACACACACTTTTAAAATAGTCATCTTTGTATATTTTAATTCCAAACAGGCACAAAGTCATCCTGATATTTCCACGGTTCGTCGCTTTAGCTGACAACTGCAGAACTGACTCTAAATGCTGGAACATAAGTCCTGCAAATACAGGCCCCTGATTAGAGTACGTCCATCAAAATGACTTATTTTGACCTCTGACCTTTTCACCTATTTGGTTCTGACAGGCCAGATAGTTTCAGGAATGACAGGAAGCATCCTTCATGAGGTGTTTGTATGATTGTGTCCAACCACAGGAAGAAGAAAATAACAACAACAACTAATACATACAACACTGAACTGCATGACCGCATAACAGGAGGTCAGGGGGTCAAGGGGGCGTGGTGCATTATGGGGGATTGAGTTGCTGTTGTTCTTAGCCATGCCTGGTCGTACTCACCGTCATTCCTATGAGACTGGTTTCCTTCAAGCAGCATGTCAAAGATAAAGAGGAGTAGTGAATGTGTGTGTGTGTGTGTGTGTGTGTGTGTGTATGTGTTGCGTTGCTCCCTCTACTGTACACTCATGCTGAAGGCTTTTCTTGTTCTTACAAACATATACATGTAATATTGAAGTCTATTTAGCACGCTGTACGGCTGCTTACACACACACACACACACACACACACACACACACACACACACACACACACACACACACACACACACACACACACACACACACACACACACACACACACACACACACACACACACACACACACACACACACACACACACACACACACACACACACACACACACAGTGATATACAAAGTCCAAATACAGCTTGCTCAGCAAAATGTGTGAATATAGAAACGCCTTCAGGACGGAGGGAACGTTGAAATCACGTGTCCCAGAACTCCTGTTGACCATTTACTGTGATCTGAACTCACTCATTTATGATCACAGACACATGATCAGCAGACAAACATCGGGCTCCTTGCAGGAATCTTTCTCCTTTACTTCCCAGATATCTTTTCTCTCGAGGTCTGTGAGTGATATTCAGACTCTCCTCTCTCTCTCCTCCGCTAACACTTCCTCTCAATTCTCATTTCTACTTGATCTATGGCTCCTGTTCACAGAGAGCTCATGAGAATTCGCTAAAAGCTGATTTACATTCATAAAAATGTCCGCCCAAAAGAGAGGGAATAAACACGAGACAGATGAGCTGGGAGTTTCATATTTATTCATTACAGCGGTGCCAGGTTAACAAAATAAAAGTAAAGGTTTGAGTTTGAGGGGGCTGGAGCTGATCCCAGCTGTGACTGGGCGAGGGGCTGGGTTTCACCTGGACTGTTCACCTGTCAATCACAGGGCTGACATATAGAGACAGACAACCAGCCACACTCACATTCACACCTACAGACAATTTAGAGTCCCCAGTTAACCTAACGAGCATGTCTTTGGACTGTGGGAGGAAGCCGGAGTACCCGGAGAGAACCCACACATGCACGGAGAGAACATGCAGACTACACACAGAGAGGCTCCTGTCAGACGGGGATTCAAACCAGGAACCTCCTCGCTGTGAGGCAACAGAGCTAACCACTGCAGCACCATGCAGCCTCCATAAGTTAGACGATTATTTTAAACTCTAGTGAAGTGACCCAAAGGTTCCCAAAGGTACTTTCTGTGTCAGGCTTCATATTGAACAGGAGAAGCCGTTAAAATCATTTAATTAATAAATATCATAAAGCCTCCCTGACGAGTATGAACCGTCTGAGTTTAAATTCAAGAGAAGACTTTGGACAGTGGAGCATGCTGGGAGTTACCTTCATGGCGTCTTCCTTCGTGTAGCATGGGAATCAAAAAACAAAGTTCAGATACTCGTTTGATATAAATGAATGTTGATACTTAAAAACGCTGTCTCGGTGTGCAGCGCTGCAAATCGAGAAAATCCCAGACACTCATCGTCATAAATCAATAAATAAGCCGACGTGCACGTGATAAAAACATGTTTTCAGAAATATTATGAGATGATGTGTCTGCTGTTTGGAAACCATGGTGTATTCCATGTGTGTGTGTGTGTGTGTGTGTGTGTGTGTGTGTGTGTGTGTGCGTGTGGAGTACTACTCATCCCTCTTTTTGACACTCTATCTAAAAGAGCGGTGGAACAGAAAGCAGGTTTTTACAGCCCACAGGCTACATTAGCATACCGCACTTCAAACTCTGGAGAGAGAGAGAGAGAGAGAGAGATAGAGAGAGAGAGAGAGAGAGAGAGAGAGAGAGAGACAGCTGCAGAGGGACACTTCACACACACACCCACACACACACACACACAGATTCAGCATAAATATGCAATAAAATGCAGCACAACACGAGAGAGAGAGAGAGGGAAAAAAGTTACAGAGGGTTACAGGGAAACGATGTGGATGGTGACAATAATGATGATTAGTGTTGTAGTCAAGACCACAATAACCGAGAGAGAGAGAGAGAGTCGAGACCAAGACAATGACTCCTAGGGGTCGTGGAACAAATTGCCGATTAGTGGTGGTCTTGACCGGTCTTGATTTAAAATCTGGAGTCTGCCCAATCTGAGACCAAGACCAGGCCGAGACCTTCAAAAAGTGGTGTCGAGACCAGAGATGATACTCTACCCAGTGTCTCCGTGTACTAGTTAGAGTGCATATCTCTCTTTTAAACGATGACCCCCCCTTCCCCTGATTTCCCCCTGGACGGAGGTTTTTAGTCCCGAGGTGCAGAACAAAGCGATACTAAAACAGATTTGTTCCTGCTGCTATCACTGAGTCGAACACACTGGGGACATATACGGAGGAGGATGAAGAATGACGAGGATGAGAACGGAAGAGAGAGACAGCCAGATGGAAATATTTATAAAGTTAAAAAAGGGAAAATGGAAAATGGAAAATTTAGGGAAAGAGTGACTTTTAAACTGAAGTATGTCTGAATGCCTGAGACATGCTAGATTTTCTTTAAAGGCTACATATCCTCCTCCTCTTCAACCAGTTTAAATAAGTCTCAGATCTCCTCAAAACATGTCTGTGAAGTTTCTGGTTCTAAATCCACTCTGATCCTGTATTTGATCATGTCTATAAACCCCTCTATTTCAGCCCTGCTCAGAACAGGCTGTTTCTGTGTCTGTACCTTTAAATATGTAAATGAGCTGTGTCTGACCACGCCCCCTCTCTGGAAGGGCTTGGGTGGCTCGGGCTTTCTCGCTCCATGTCCTATTGTTTATGGTGAGGAGGCAGACTCAGAGGGCAGAACAAACACCTAGCTGTGGGAGTGTCACCCACCTGGGGGAGGGGTTACTGCCCTTTGTGATGTCATGAAGGGAAAATCTCCAAACGGCCTGTTTGAGCACACATTTCCTGAAAAGTGGAGCAGGCAAAAGATGAAGAGGATGGACTTTTCTCATCATTGGGGGCTTTGTAAACAGACTAGTGACACATATTAGTGCTAAAACAAGAACTTTTATGAACTTCAATAATTAGAGAAATGTTTAATGTGAATATGTCTCGTTAAAAACTGTATCAGGACAGTTTGGATCTTATTTTTGCAGCGAGACATTAAAGCTGATGACATCAGCGTATATAAAAGAGTATAAGGCCGTATTATGGAAGCAGCACGGGGACTTTGGGGCTCTGGCACCCGCAGGTCTCTGTCTCACTGCCCTCTGTACTTTCTTCACCCCCCCCCCCCCCCCCCAACCCCCCCCTTCCTATGAGAGGAGCTCACATCTTCAGAGAAAAGAGAGAGATGAGAGATAAGACTTTCTGTGCCCTCCTTGATCCTAGCGGACGGAGAAGATTGAGAGGAAGGAGGAGGAGGAGGAGGAGATGATGAAGTAGGAAATGATTTGCTTTCCTTCCTTCCATCTTTTTCACACTCGTTTTTGATCCCCTCTCTTCCTGTCCCTTAATGACGCTTCCATTTGTATCGTGCTGAATTTTCTCTCCGTCAGATCTGAACATGAAAATAACTTTTTGGAGCCGAATGAAGAATCGAATCAACGTTTAAAAAATCTGCAATAACTGTTGGTCGAGTTTAAAGACAACTAAGACAATATTTTAATGGAAAGGAGTAAAGAATTTGTGCATTCACAGATTTTTTTCCCAATCTTTAACCGTACCAGAGACTGAAAATACTACTGGACGATGCCTGAGTGATGTCACTCGTCTGTTCCTGCAGGGGGCGCTGGAGTCCCCTGAAGGCAACAGCCAAAAGCAATCAAAACGTTAGATCACCAACCAAAGTGTGACATCACATTGGTCCAGGTCGAATGCAGTCTACAGCCCGAGTATACACAACAATCTGAAGGGCAGTCAGACAGCTGGATCTAAGATTTATCACACCTGCAATCTTTGCAGCAGGAGCCGTCAGAGGCCAGAAGACATGCTCAGAGAGGTTTGGTTTTATATGCAGATTTTACACTTGGTGAAAGGAATGGTTTTATTATCAGGTGTATGAGGTGTACCGTGTGTGTTTACAAGAAAACCGTATGAAGGTTTAAATTGAAGTTACTGTGATAGACTGTGAACACAGCATCTGAAGTTGTAAGAAATGAGAAACAGAAATGTGTGAAGACCCAAAAACAGAAAATCCGACTGACCTCATAGATCCCTCCAAACAGAGACATGAACTTGCTGAGCAGAGCGGCACACAAGCTGGCGATGTGAACAAACGGACCCTGACAAAAGGAGAGAGGAGTAAAACAGGTGCAGATGTTACAAGTGAGCAGTGCAGCCCCCCTGCTGTGCATCTCACACAAGACAGCACAGAAAATCTCTTTGAAAACACATCAACATCAAAAAACTGTCTGCAGTGAATATTAACATGCTGGGGAGGAAGTTCAAAGTGGAACTAACAGGATTAAAAGTGAGAGTGTCGCATCAGAAAAGTGATGCTGGAGTTAAATAAGAGTGAGAGGCCTGCGATGAATCAGAACTGAGGAGGCTTCTGCAACCAGAAGGGCCTGGGGCTCAGGTCTGTCTGTCTGTCTGTGTGTGTGCATGTGTGTGTGCGTGTGCATGTGTGTGTGTGCATGTGTGTGAGTGTGTGTCTTAGGCTCCCTGCGAGGATGTCTTCAGGCTAGGCAGTCTTTCAGGGGGACCAAACTTACCTGACTCTGTTTTTTTTCCCTGGAGAGCACAGTGTGTACGAGTCGTGTTGACGACTATTTCTTGCAGATATGCACAGAAACAAGTCCACACCATATAAACAACAACATCTGCCCGTCTCTCCTCCTCCCTCTGGGCTTTAAAAAAACCCATCTCAGGTCAGCTCGGCACACTCCTTTCTTCCCTTCATCCTCCTGATTTCACAGTGCCTGCTCTTGACCTGAAGCGGAGCATATCAGGCCGCCGTGTGCCATTTATGACTCATTTGTAATTCA
>NC_083620.1:9820502-9833002 GCF_963584025.1 Labrus mixtus
TTTCTAATAAGCTCCACGAGCAGAAACGTGCTCAAACTAGGATCAATATTGGAGATGATTTTGAAAAATGGAGAGAGGTTAGAACACAGAAAGGTTTACAGACCGATGCAGAGCTGGATAAACACTGAAGCTTCAGTGTCCACCACATGGCAACCTGCGTGAACATCGCCTCTAGAGAGGAGGGGGGGGAGACAGCTCTCTACAATGTTTTGAATTTAGACTGCAGTACCCATTTTAAACACTAGGTGTTAGAGTTACATACTGCTCCTTAATGTGGGCGGTTAAAAACACAATGATGTCTGCGTCTAGTTTTGGTGGTTATTTTGTTCAGGAGAGGAAAAGTGCTTCACACATATTCTCGTCTTCCTGTTGAGGCACTGATAAAGAAAATGGCGTCCTTCTTCTTCTCTTCCGCTTTAGGATCATGCATGTCTGATTTAAGTCCTGCAACGTAAATAATAGAACTCCTTCTCTGTTTTTTGCTTAAAAATGAATCTGAAATTACATTCCTCAACACTGTTCATGCCTTAGAGGTGCAAATGCCCAACCCCCCCCACTTCCCCTCGCCCTCCCCTCACCTTGTAGACAGATGGCG
Source organism: Labrus mixtus (assembly GCF_963584025.1). Classification (NCBI taxonomy): domain Eukaryota; kingdom Metazoa; phylum Chordata; class Actinopteri; order Labriformes; family Labridae; genus Labrus; species Labrus mixtus. The sequence goes on from NC_083620.1 coordinate 9,821,098, forward strand.
ATGCAGAAGTCCACCACCCAGCTGACCAGGGCCATGACGAGTCCCAGCAGGATGAGGAAGATCCAGTCCTCCCCGACCCGCGAGATCAGGAACTTCTGACAGCGAACCGTGCAGACTACAGGGACGGATGAAACACAACATGGCATGTTAGGGACTACAAGAGCACACACAAAGACTCTCATCTCCCAGACATTGGTGTGCGCATTTAGAGCAGGTCATGTTGGGACGTTTTCAAAAGTGTTCATGTTAAAACATTCATCATGTCAAAATTATAAGTATGACATTATTGCATGAGAAATAAATTATTTTTTCTAAAGATGACGTGGCTCTTAAAAACATAATTTTTTCTTTCTTTGAAAAGAGATGATCCTCCATTGCTGTCCATTCTAAAACGTCCTTACATTAACGAACATTAAAGTATCATCTGCATATCAATTTAAAATGTTCAAGGTTAAAAAGAGCAGACAGAGAACATACGAACAAACACCGTCGATTACATCAGGTCATGGGAAAGTCCTGTCTTACACAGACACCTAGTCAAAACATTCAAATATCCTGACATGAAGATCCAGACTGAAGGATTCAGATTCAGACAAAACACTGACAAGAGTTAGCAGAGTTAGCGTATTTCCTAACATTTAAAAAGCCTAAACCTTGAAATTGGCTGTGGAGTCACGAGCACATTAACAAAGTAATTTTCTTTAAACATGCAAGCTAAAAACTGCATGAATGATTGGCTGTTGATGCGTTTATGTCGGCTGTGTGGCGAGCTTTGAGATCAGTCAGTACCGAGTGATAGGTTTCTAAAGGTTTATGATCTGAACCGTTCTGCTGCAAGCAGCTCCGCGACCAAAGATACTCCAGAGAGCTGTGGGTTTGAACTAACGGGTGAGTGGCTCAATGCAAGAAGAGAAGACAGATACTGTACATGTTTGACTTTGAGGCAACGCTGACGCCCCTTCTAACTGACAGACGGGGAGGAGAGAGAGAGAGAGAGAGGGCGAGAGAGAGAGAGAGAGAGCAGGAGGTGAATGATTCATGCCAAAGGGATGGAAGAAAAAAGATATACACTAATGCAGAAACATGGAAACGTGCACACACTCCCCAATCAACACCTTCAGGAGCCGTCTCACACACAGAGGTTTGCAGAAGATGTGACAAAAATGTGAGAGCACACACACACACACACACACACACACACACACACACACACACACACACACACACACAGATTCTTCTTTTTGTCACCTGACAGCCATTACTTGACAATTCTAAGAAAAAGGCATTCTAAATCAGTATATTTAGATTTTAGATTAGATGTGTGTGTGCATGTGTGTCTGTGTGTGTGCATGTGTGTGTGCATGTGTGTGTGCATATATGTGTGTCTGTGTGTTTGTGCTTGTGCGTCATCTCACCCACAGGCCGTCTGTGCTCTTGGACCCCTTCTGTCATCCAGACACTAGTCAATGTAAATGTGTTTGTGTGTTTGTGTCTGAGAGCATGTATGTGTGCAGACATGGAAATTGTGCGTGTGTGTGTGTGTGTGTGCATCTAGCAGCAAGTGTAATCGTTTATTTTTGGAGATGTAATTTCGTTATCTCTGTCTGTGCTGTTTTTGCTTAAAGGGATAGTTGTGTATTTTTGGAGTATGATGTCAACAGTAAGAATATGAACCACCGGAGATGTTGGTCAGAAACGAGGCATGGAACCTATAGGCTACACATTAGAGCAGACGGAGTCATTTGCTCCACGACATTTCACCAATTGTAAGAAAAAACAGGCTAAAAAACAACATTGGGGTAAATGTACATACTCATGTATATTGAAAAATATTCACAGTGCTTTACATTTCCGCATGCAAGCTCCTTTGTTTTTGCCATACATTGTAAAATATTAACGGACGAAGCCTGAGTGATGTCACATGTCTATTCCTGCAGGGGGCGCTGGAGTCCAATCGATGGCGGTCTCCATTCTGGCAATGCTGTCTCAGTCTAACTTTCAGTCAACCTAACAACAGACTGAGAGCTGGAGCTGAGGCGGGTTTTAAGCCTCCTGACAAACCGTTACACCGCACCCACCTGTCAATCAGGTCAGCTACACGTCTTATTGTGAATAACTCTTATCCTTCATCAAATCAAAACTGATGAGTCATCAAAACATTCACCCCCCGTACAGTGTGTGTCGATCGAGACATGAGCTAATCAGACCTATTTGTTTTTTTGAACCAGGCTGTAAACATGTTAATCTCTGCTGTAAAAACAGGCTTTTTAGAATGGGTGTGTATGTGACTTCCTGTGCTTCTGCAGCCAGCCTCTAGTGGACACTCGAGGAACTGCAGGATTTTACACTTAAGCATAAGCTTCATTTTTAAACACTGGAGGTTTCTGCTTGGTTTTAGCACTGCTTCATCATGCCACACACACACACGCACGCACACGCACACGCACACGCACACACACACACACACACACACGCACACACACACACGCACAGCCTGCAGACTGGTTGCTGACTTTATTCTTCATGGCATGCAATAAGCGGCATGCGACTTCCCAATCACTCTCATTGCCTTCTGACTCACCCTCTGCACCACTCGCCCCTTTCATCTCTCCCCCCTCTTGATCCAATCATCCCTCCCTCTCCATTTATTTCTCCTCCCTCTTCTTCTTCTGCTGTTTCCTGCTAATCACATTCAGCCTCTGACTTTTCCTCTCATCTTCTCCTCTCCCTCTTCCCCCCCCCCTCCAATCTAGTGTCCACACCTTGTTTCTTTCTTTGCTCTCTCTCACCTCACCTCTCCTTTTGTTTTATTCTTGCTCACCCTCTCCTGGGCAAAAGAGACATAAAGCTCACATACCTGTTGAGACTCATTTAGGTTGCCTTGGATACAAGCTGCATCTTCTTTCTTGGCCTTGCATAATGACGCTGTGAGTGAGAGTACATGTGCGGATGTGTTTACTTGTTTTTCGGTCCTACAGATTTTGAAGGGTATGTTTGTTTGTTTGTCTTTTCACTTAAATTGCTGAACTCTGATACTCATCATGCAAATAACGTTTTAAAGTGGCTTTCCATCACTGTGCAAACTGCACCACAACCACCATCTTCGAGAGGTAAAACTACTATAAGAAGAAGTCACTTTTAATACGAGAACAGTCTTAGAAAAGCTGCGTATGAGACCATCTCACAGGTGATTATGCAAAGACTGTTGGCAGGAGGTGTACAGAGTGAAAACACACACACATACACACACACACACACACACACACAGGCAGGGAAATCACATCCAGTGCAGATCCCTGCTGTCACTTTCTCATAAAAAACCCAATTATTCAAATGAGCCTTCATTTGCTATGCAAGGTAACGTCCTTATATGGGCGTAAAGGGTAGATGAGCCTACCATTAATACCTGTATTTTGCACAGTCATGCAAATGAGGCCTATCCCATCATGTGTGCATGTGCCCCCACATTCATTATGGAGCTTCATGCACAAGGGAGAGATGCAATTATAAACGCCTGACTGTGTTTGAAACTAACGCCTTAATTCGATTAAGAGGTAATACGGAGAGAGGTAAATCTGACCATTCAGCTCTTCTGCTGTTTCAACAGAGACTCTATGGGGAGGGAGGGGTTAAATGCAAAAATTATAGTACCTCTTCCTCATGTACTGTATGTAAAGTCTAAAGAAAAAGAAACCAGAGAAAGGTTTCTAAGGGCGCACTCACACAAGGCGTAGTTGTCCTGTACTGTCCTGAAGCACGGGTTGACATATACAGTCTAAAGGCCCTGACACGCCAATCAGGCAGCAGAGAACTGGTGGTGAGGAAGACCACCTGTGGCGTTACCTCACGTCTTGGCCAAAAAGTTGCACGAGAACACACCGCAAGGAATACAGCTGACGGCCAATCACCACGTACGTTCTGCACATGCTTGAGAGGAAATAACTCTCCATGCCAGCAGGGGGCGGTAGTCCGTTGTTACGATACGAGAAGACCATTTTCACACCGCTGTCGCTCACCACTCGTATTATAGGTAGCTTACTAATGGAGAATAATGTCTGATAAAAAGTTGAAAATGGCGCTGGTGTTGTCAGCCCTTGGTCTTTTAGTGGAAAAAGAAGAGGCGGAGGAGACAAATAAGGAGAAACCACACTAATGGGTGAAAGCATGGAGACTACAGCGACATGATCAAGGGGCTTTCCTGAACCTGTGACGAGAGTTGGAGAGAAATGAAACCTCCCAACAGCCAATCAGAGAGATCCCTCTCACCGACCGCGTCGACGCTGACTGACGCCGATTCAAAATGTCGATCGGCCAAAAAGAGGCAGACGGGGGCCAACGGGGGCCGACTGAGCCGGAGACATCACAAAAACTAGGGTGACGACCGCTCACCGACGGTCCAACTAGGACCCACGGCCTGTGATACCAAACTGTACTGATAGATACCGGACCGCTTGGTGGAAACGAGGCTTAAGACAGCTCAGTGTGGGTTTACCTGAATCAAACGATCCTTGAGATTCCTTTGACATAAACTGAAGTTGAAAATGAGCTGCAGTTTCCGATAAAGAGAAAAGAAAAGGCGGCACAGGGGAGGATAAAGTTAAGTGTGAGAAAAAGAAGGGCAAAAACTAACAAGACAAATTGGCCCCTACAGACAGAAAGGAAACAATGGAGGAGTAATAAAACCAACAATGCATCTGTAAACGGCTCCTCTGGTGCTTAATTCGGCCATTTTCATTCCCTCAGCACGCCATAACTGGAGCATCTCCTTCTTGCACTCCTCCCCATTTATCCTTTCATTGCTCCATCCGTCTCTCCCTCCTCCGCTCCGTCCTCCATATTGATGTGTTCTCTATGCTAATGAGATGTAAAAGTAGGTGATATTTATGTAAATGTGCTGTAACGTCTTCGGTCCCAGGCGAGCAGGCAAAGCGCCTCGTCTTGCACTCAATCACTGCGTTCGCTCGCACAGAAGCGGCGGTGGCGACATGCGTCTTCTGGCTGCAGTACAATGTCTGCTTAATGAGGTGTAATGTTGTACACACACACACACACACATTAAGCACACACAAAAACTCAAACGGGCCATTAAGATCGTCAAAGTTCTAACGAACAAAAGCTGCAGCCTCGCTCCGTGGTCGCTTTCAGAGAACGCGGGACGGTCAACATTACTGTAGAGACTTTTGATTGCGCTGAGTGTGGACGCCATGTTGATGTGAAAGCGGAGAAAATGTAAGAGGAAGAGAGAGGGAGCGTCTGGATATACACAGAAGTTGAGGGCTAAGAAACAAAAACTTAATTTGATCATCCGTCCTAATGAAGCAGCAAGCTCCGGTGTTGAAAAATGAAGCTAATGCTGAAGTGTAAAATCCTGCAGTTCCTCGAGTGTCCACTAGAGGCTGGCTACAGAAGCACAAGAAGTCACATACACACCCATTCTAAAAAGCCTGTTTTTACAGCAGAGATTAACATGTTTACAGCCTGGTTAAAAAAAACAAATAGGTCTGATTAGCTCATGTCTCGATCAGCACACACTGTACAGGGGGTGAATGTTTTGATGACTCATCAGTTTTGATTTGATGAAGGATAAGAGTTATTCACAATAAGGCATGTGTCTTCACAAAGAATGACTCTCTCTCTCCCGTACTCTGACTGACTGACTTCCTACACCTCTGTATCTCACTTAAACTCAAACTTTTTAACTCTGAGTCCGAGCGCTGAACTTTTTCAGATCAATGCAGCTTTTCATCTTCAAGCCAACACACAAAGATCAATACCACAGTCCTAACATCAACTCTAATGAATGTATTTGGGTCTCAGAGTGAGGGGATTGATTCTGAGGACTCTGAAACCCGACACCTTCAACCCTTCTTCAATAATTTATAAATCTGAGGGTTTTAAAGCCCACGCCATGCACAACATCCACACATGAACATGCACTGTAAGTTCAAGAAAGACAAGACAGGGTTCTTTCTACTTATCAACAACAGACAACTACATCCCCCATGATGCAACAAGTTATAATGTTACAGGCTGTATATGATCACAAAAAGGTGAAAATATCAAAATATTTTTTTCTTTTAGCCTTCTTGTTTAGAAAAGATGAGTTCGTTATTTTTCTCATTTCAGCCCTGCTCAGAACAGGCTGTTTCTGTGTCTGTACCTTTAAATATGTAAATGAGCTGTGTCTGACCACGCCCCCTCTCTGGAAGGGCTCGGGTGTCTCGAGCTATCTCGCTCAATGTCCTATTGTTTACGGTGAGAAGGCAGACTCAGAGGGCAGAACAAACACCTAGCTGTGGGAGTGTCACCCACCTGGGGGAGGGGTTACTGCCCTTTGTGATGTCATGAAAGGAAAACCTCCAAACGGCCTGTTTGAGCACACATTTTCTGAAAAGTGGAGCAGGCAGAAGACGGAGAGGATGGACGTTTTTCATCAGTGGGGGGTTTGTAGACGGACTAGAGACACATATTAGTGTTAGAGAAACATGGTGAAGTGGATTATTTTACAGAATATGTGACCTTTAATGACGGAACTAATGATGACACAGTTTTATAATCTCAGTTTAACATGATGCTTGGATAAGGCAGCAGGGGGCAGGCTTTTTCTAGATACTACACACCAAAAAAATACTCTACGACTGGATACAGTAGCTGAGTGCGTATGTTTCTGTGTATGCATGTCGTCTGTGTGTGTGTGTGTGTGTGTCTTGAGCCTTTTGACACAAGGGAGAGGTGAGTCGTTTCATTTCCTGGATGAAAGCTCGGTGAACCAAAAGCCGAGGGACCTGCTGCTTCCTCTCTGCACCCCTTTTCTCTCTCTCTCTCCATCACAATTTATTTAATTCGTCCAATCACCAACCTTCCCTCCACCTCTTTCTTTTCGTTTCCTCCCCTCCTCCCTCCCTCCCTCCTTTCTCTCCTCTTTCACTCCTTCTGCCCGCCTCCTTCTTTCACTTAACTTCATCGCCTCCTTCTCCTTTAAATCATCTTTCCATTTCCACTCTGCACCCTTTCAGTTCTCTCTCCCTCTCTCTCTTTATTTTGCCCACTTCCACCCCCACCCCTCTCACTAACCCCCTCCATCTCCTCTGTTGCCGAGTCAGCACTTCCGCTCTGCAGTACACTGCAGACACACAAGTGCACGGGTTTACACTTTTACACTCTGGCGCAACCAATTTCAGAGCATTTCCATCGCACTTCCATTTGCTATTCCTTAAACACACACATACACACGCACACACACGCATATAATACACACCTTTTATACATACATGGTTGCTTGCAGGGAGTGTGTGTGTGTGTGTGTGTGTGTGTGTGCATTCAAACATGTGGAAGTGGAAAACGGAGGGGAACACACCATCAATCTTGGGAGAAACATAAAATATTACAATTTGCAGCTGAATGCACAATAAGAGAAACACACATTGTGTGTGTGTGTGCATGTATGTGTTCATGTGTGTGTGTGTGTGTGCCACATTTATCCGTCCTCGGGCAGCAGGGAGGAGGCAGACATTGATCACTATGCTTGTCTGCAGCTTGCACCGCCTAATCAGAACCATTCATCTCCCCCCCTACCTGCGCGCACACACACACACACACACACACACACACACACACACACACACACACACACAGCACTAAAGTAAGATGTTCAGGTCTCTTTATTACTTTCCATTAGGGCTCGGGGCGAGCAGTAATAAGGCCGGGCTGGGACAGTTAGTCTTTTCTGGCAGCGAAATGGGAATAATACGAACACAGAGATATTTTTTCAAGTTGCCTGTTGATTAATATGAAGCCATGAGGTGAACGTGTGTGTGTGTGTGTGTGTGTGTGTGTGTGTGTGTGTGTGTGTGTGTGTGTGTTTGTTTGCAGGCTCCACTTCACAAACTGCAGGATCATCAGACCTCACTCTGGGACACACACACACTTACACACTCACACGGTTTGAATCTGCGCAGACCAACCGTGTGATTTTTAATCAATGGCGGGATTAATATGTCGCAGAATGAGGGAGCAGGGGACCTCTCTCTCTCACTTATAGACCACTTATTAAAGATTAATTATGGAATATTAATGCAGCGGTATTAGCTGAGGGGGAGGACTGAGGCGTAGCCGGCAGTTAAAGGGGCAGACGGAGAATGATGCGGACGTTTGTCTTGCTTGTTTGTTTACCAGAGATATAGTCCTGGGCTGGGCCTTCCAGAACATACGGGTACCCTGACCCTGCAGGACAAATGAGACCACATGACAAAGTTAAACACGAGCAGTGTTTGTGTCTGTGTGTGTCTTTAATCCACACAATCCATCCTTCATTTGAAACAACTTTCTTTTCCTTCAGCGTACAAGAAAAAGAAAATCTGCTTTTTCCATTTTTCTACATAACATGATTAGTTTGTGATGGATGTCGGCGGCGTGCAAACTCAGCAGCACGACAAATGAACGAGCAGCAGAGGAGAGAGGGGCGAACGAGGGATACGTGGGGGGGGGGAGATGGGATGCAGACCCTCCGACAGAGAGGGATAAGTGTTGGAAGAGTGGTGATATGAGACAAAGAGGACGGGGGAGGCGGGTGAGGAGGAGAGAGGGGGGAGGCAGTAATCAGAGGAAATAAAAGACAGCTTAATAATGACTTTTTGTGATGAAGGATTTAAGGCTCGTGTAGACCAACACACGATCACATCAATTAGAAAATACAAAAAGGCTTCAACAGCATTTATTTGTTGATGTGCTGATAAACTGAAAAAAATGAATAGCTTTGGATTCGGGTACAAGACACAATCTGTAGGAGACCGGTGTGGCCGCATCGATTAGTTCCTTGTTTCACGCTGCATTTCTATTGGTTGTTAGTTGAGGTCGATCTTAGAAGAGTTCACATTGTGAGATGATAGTCCTTAAGTTCGGTCAGATATTTGTCGCAGTCTTTCTTAGGCCGTGAGATCGGCCATCTTTGATGGTCTTCCTGTCACAGAGCACCATAGGACCGCCATGAAGAAGCCATGACCACAGAAATAACCACGATGGATTGCCTTTCATCTGAGACGGCCCAGAATCCTCTGTACATGGCATGTAGTGGACTTATTTTATCTAAAAAAGTTACAGACTTGTTTGGAAAGATATTAAAAGTGATGTTTCTCTTTCTTCAGGCTTAACATGTTTATACGACGAGTGAGATCAACGAGGTTAGAAGAACGACCGCCATCAGGTGACGCACACAACACGATGAAATCACATAACAACAGACTGTTACAGGATCAGGATATTACACCAGATCCACAAAGTCAACGCACAGTTGGTTTTCAAAAGCTAGTTCCCCCATTCCTCACAGAAAAAAACTGTTTTATATTAAACAAAAAAGGATGAAAAGTTTTCTGCTGGATACAAACCTGCAAAGTGTGAAGGAATGTGTTCTGTGCTCACTGATGATTAGAGAGTAATAACTCAGAACACTGCCAGCTAGAAGGATGGAGAGAGAGAAAGAGACAGAGAGACAAAGAGGGAGAGAGAGAGAGAGACAGAGAGACAGAGAGGGAGGGAGAGAGAGAGAGAGAGAGGGAGAGAGAGAGAGAGAGGGAGAGAGAGAGAGAGACAGAGAGGGAGGGAGGGAGGGAGAGAGAGAGAGAGAGAGAGAGAGAGAGAGACAGAGAGGGAGCGACAGAGTGAGAGAGAGAGAGAGAGAGAGAGAGAGACAGAGAGGGAGCGGGAGAGAGTGAGAGAGAGAGAGAGAGAGAGACAGAGAGGGAGCGAGAGAGAGAGAGAGAGGAATACACTGACAAACGGATTGGGATCGTACCCCGGGGAGGAGGAGGTGGTGATGGATTACAGACAGAGAGGGAAGTGGAGGAAACTGGAGTAAAGGACGGAAGAAGAGGAGGTAAGAGGAGGAATAAAAAGGTAAAGAAACGTGCCGAGGAATATTAAGAAAGGCAGAATATAAAGACAGACAGGGAAGGAGGATATAAGATGATAAAGAAAGGAAGCAAATGAGGAAAACAGCAGAACACTGAAACCTCCGAGCAGGAAAGATAATAAAAATAAACTCCTGAAATGATACAGAAGTCATGGCTCTGACTTCACCGCAGCTTTTGGTGTTAAATAACCATCGATTTTACAGTAAGAGGAGCCGACTGTAAGCGCCACATGTTGATACCACAATTCAAACACATAAAAAATAATGATAGCATGAATAAAACTTTGGCCTGCACGGTTACAGCTGCAGTAAAGACTGTCAGCAGAATCAAATACAGCTCGTTGATTTGTAGATCCGCACTCGAGGGCTGTGGCGCCTCCGGACAAATTCACCTCAAACAGACATTAAAGAAACATGCTATGTTGAAGTGCTGGCTTCTCTGACAACAATGCAGCATCCAGTATGTCCTCCTTCTAACTTTAGATTCTGCTCCTGAATGCTCTGGATTTGTTTGGACCAGAGAAGGTAGGCGATTTTAAGGCACCCCACGGCCCTTTTGGACGCCCCTCGGTTTGCCAGATATGATAGCAGTTATCAGGTCAAACCAACAGGTGTTGCAGCGATGGAAGCGGGCAAGAGAACTGGTTCAGATAGAAGTGATTGTACCCGACCTAAAAAGCCTCTGCATGTTTCTAATAATCTCCACGAGCAGAAACGTGCTCAAACTAGGATCAATATTGGAGATGCTTTTGAAAAATGGAGAAAGGTTAGAACGAAGAAAGGTTTACAGACCGATGCAGAGCTGGATCAACACTGAAGCTTCAGTGTCCACCACATGGCAACCTGCATGAGCATCGACTATAGAGAGGAGGGGGGGAGACAGCGCTCCACAATGTTTAGAATCAGGACTCCAGTACCGACTTTAAACATGAGTGGTCAGAGTTACATATTGCTCCTTTAGTTCTCTTGTTACCTAATTTTTTACATTTCAACCTACAGTAGTTCTGTAAATGCATTACCCCCCCCCCCCCCCCCCCATAACCTGCTGACGAGAACACAGTCGTTCCTGATACACAAATATTGGTGAGCCAGCTTGGAGAGTTGCAGGTTTGTAGTGACCCTGAGTCTCTCAACCAATCAGTGGGCTGCTCTCTGCAGACAAAAGACTCCTGAATCACTCCGCTACAACATTACTGTCTTCATTTCCTGAGGTCAAGAGGTCATGCAATTGTCATGTCACGCTTAGAGCGCCCTCTGCTGGATCAAACTGTAAACTGCTTCAGACGGCCTGATACGCTGATGGACTGGATATTCTAATTTCAAACGGCTTATTACAATTAGAATTTGAACTTTCTCCCCCAGGTTTGAATGAATGATCAAACTTTAGAATAAAAAATGACAGCCGGAGAATAAATGTTAAACTACAAGTGAGGTAAACGTCCGTGATAAACAGTTTCAGGGGCTGTCTCAGAAGTTGTTTATTACTCTCCATAATTTAAGAGAAGACTATCATAATAACTTTATTTTCTGCAGGTCTTCACTGATTGATAATAAATCTGAAAAATGCACCCCCCTCCCCGCCACCACCTTCCTCTCCTAAACAACATGGCTGAAACCTTCCTGTCCCTCAGCTCTCATTCATTCACTTTTACTGTGTTGCATTTTTCTGAATGTTCTAGCAGGTGTGGAGAGAAACTCCACCTGGGTACAGCATTACTCTTTCAAACGGCCCCCAGCAGACTAAGAAACTTGATGACTTTGGCGACTCTTAGCGAGACTCTCAGTGACAGTATCACTGCTGGAAAAAGTCGGCTTGCTACTTCTTTCCAAACTGCCGAGAGAACATAAGGTCATGAAACTGTCATCATGGAAAGTGAACGATGTCGCTGGAGTAGGTTTTAATCAGGAACAACAAGTCCCTCTCTGGGAGACATTCTACCTGTCCTTGCTGCCATAAGTTTCTTTACAGCGGCTCAATTAGAGCATAATGGTTCACTT